>NC_142862.1:28524027-28674873 GCF_061612785.1 Hesperophylax consimilis
ATTCGGCAACTGGCCAAAGTGTGCAACTTATTCGTTGCAGCTCATCAACTTTCATAATAAGGTTTTTACATCTAAGTAAGTAAGAGGATAATCGCAAATAAACCAAATTTTTAATTTCATTACAACTTTTTGTTGATAAATATCACCCTTGGATTGGCATGGTTTACCGATTGTACATCATAATATAATATTTATTGCAAAACACAACATCATTTGACTATTGTTTTTTATTGCTTTGCTTTGTTTTGGGAATGGGAAATCGGGAAAACCGTTTAAAACATTTCTAACTGATGAATAAAAAAAATATCTAAAACATAAATATGAAGACTTTAATTTTTCTAGCTTATTTAGGCGGAGTGTGGATGATTTACAAGGATTACCTTCGTGGAGTTCTATGAACATAAAATATAATTGTTGTTAAGATTAAGACTACCCAAAAACCCGGGGAGTTTAAGCACAGAGCCGAGGGCAAATGACTTCATAGTTACTAAACCCAAAGGTACATGAAATATTATAACAATTGGGAGACCAGAAAAATAAATTGGAAATATGAAAACAACTTGAGTCATAAAACACGAGGTCTGTTTGTTTAAATGATTGAAAAGTGAAGTTATCAAGCCCATGCTAGAATCCTAGCACTTATTTTTAAAACCTCAGGTCACCAATTTAAGGTGAAGCCGCAATCCTGAGGTTAAAATGATAAAGGTGAAGCCGCAATCCTGAGGTTAAAATGATAAAGGTGAAGCCACAATCCCAGTGTCAGTAACTTTTAAGTCATAAAACCCAACAGAATCAAAGCCACAAATCCCAGTGCCATAAAAGCCAAGCCAATATTGAGACATATTCACGAGAAGAGATAGTTGAAGTGAAAGATAAGCGGTAGGACTTAAAACAATATGAAATGAAATAAGTTTGAAAACAACAAAAGATTGAAATGGTTGATTTGTTAGGAAAGTTAACCCAAAACCTGGAGGAGTGAAATATGTGTAAAAAGATTTAAAACTAAGTATGTATGTATTGTGGAGGGAACCTCGTGACTAGGCAGTCAGCGCTCGCCGCAGGATTCACCAGGCTGAATATCTCATTGGCTCGGTGGCTGATGTGAGATGGAAACAGAACAGTTCATGGTTCAACATGTCCTGTGGCCTGACAGCACAAGTTGACTAGGCCAAGACTGGGAAACTAGCCGATATGATTAGGCCAAGACTGGGAAACTAGCCGAAATATGTGTAAAAAGATTTAAAACTAAGTTTGTATGTATTGTGGAGGGAACCTCGTGACTAGGCAGTCAGCGCTCGCCGCAGGATTCACCAGGCTGAATATCTCATTGGCTCGGTGGCTGATGTGAGATGGAAACAGAACAGTTCATGGTTCAACATGTCCTGTGGCCTGACAGCACAAGTTGACTAGGCCAAGACTGGGAAACTAGCCGATATGATTAGGCCAAGACTGGGAAACTAGCCGAAATATGTGTAAAAAGATTTAAAACTAAGTTTGTATGTATTGTGGAGGGAACCTCGTGACTAGGCAGTCAGCGCTCGCCGCAGGATTCACAAGGCTGAATATCTCATTGGCTCGGTGGCTGATGTGAGATGGAAACAGAACAGTTCATGGTTCAACATGTCCTGTGGCCTGACAGCACAAGTTGACTAGGCCAAGACTGGGAAACTAGCCGATAAATCATTTTCAAAATAATAACTTAAAGATGTTAGTACAACCCCTGAAAATGTTAAGATAGATATACCATACCAACCAAGTAAGAAATAAACCAAAAAATGTATACAAGGATTTTGTATTTTTTCTTTCAGACTTCCGATTCTGTTGTGCTGTGAAATAGTAGAATATATGTATTGAACTATACAGCAAGTATCAGAGGTAGGATTGAACTCTTGAACTCACAGATGACAGTTCAAGCCACAGTTTGTAAAGCACATCCATTCAGCCACCAAGCCAGTGAGTTGGTAATAAAAATTGACATACAATCATGATTGGGTTTAGCAGAGGTTGTGGAATAAACAGTATAAACAATAAATGAAAGTTTGGACCAGAATACTCCGCCCGGGACCTACGCACATGGAATAGACAAAAAGTGAGATCATTATAATATGTATTTACATCTGGTATACAGTTGGCTGCACAAGTGTTCAAACAGAACACTGTTGCAGCAGACTGTACACGGTGTTATGTTATTGGGGCACTTCACCTCTAGAACCTTCAAACGGTGAGACTAATTAAATAATTCCACGTCTTTACCCTTTTCAGAGGCAAGTCAGGTAGCAAGTCGGCAAAGGGGTTAAAAATGCTATAAGTTTCAAACAAAATAAACACACAATTAATCCCTTGAAAATTAGTACACAGTTAGTGTTTTAACAACCTTACTAATTATTATGGGAAACAGAAAATGTTATAAATGACATTTTCACTAAATATCTACCTTAACTACGTTACATAAAAAAATCAACTATGTATTTAAACAAACAGCTACGTCGTGCATATAGTACATAATAATAATAAATAAAATGAATGCATCGGGTACAGAACATTAATGTGACAAACGTATAACTCCACTCCATCTGTTACTTGATTTTACTTTACTGACAACTTATGTATTTGAAGCTACAAGTAAGAATTGCAGATGGGTACGGCCGTACGTGGGGCATTTCAATGTCTAATGGGGGTAAAATGTTGCATTTGCCTTCACCATCACCTTCAAGTTAAAACAACTCAAAAATTAACATTTTCTACTCGTGTGATTATAACATGTACCTGTTAAAAACTATTGAAAGTTGTTGAATGTAATATGACGCAGTGTATTTTTTGCAAACATCAGTTAGAAATGTTTTGAAACTGGTGTACATATTTTGAAGTACAATAAAAGTCAAAATAAATTTTAAATAAAAAAATGTATTATGTAACAAGTAAGACAGTAGGTATGTTGTATTTGGGAATTAATATCCAAAATAACAAAATGTATAATATCGCTAACGCCTTTCACAGAGTAAATAATTGCATTTGAAAAAATATATATAATATATACAAAACTGTGAGTGGTACCCCTCAGACTAAAGTTATTACTTAGAATAATACAATCAAGAAACAATAATTAATCACAAACTATTTAGGAATGCGCCAAATATTCCCATTAATTCTTGCTTAAAGAACTAACCTTAAACAAAATCATTCAACGTTCGTCAAAATAAATTGAAGTTAATATTTGGAAAATCATTCAAACCATTAATTTTGGTTATGGAAAACAAAAAATTAAGATTGTTTTATAAAAAATATAGGCATTTATGATAAAACTATAACTGCTCAATAAATAACACTATAATTACCTATTGACTGAAATAAGAGTGGGTATTTTCTAAGTAAACATTTATTAATATTTGAATGTGTAATAAAACAATAGAGTTGTGTTTGACTAAATGGATTATTGACAGTGTTGTCACAAAGAGAAAAGAGTGCATATACATAGTTAAATGTGTCGTAGAAATTACGTAATACGTCAAATTTGAGAAGAAGAGAAAAATGTGTTAAATTCACATTTCAATCAAGCGAACAGATAAAAACGAATCAGAAAAGAAATTCAATTCTGCAAATAAAAATGATGTGCATATTGTAATATGGACAAAACCTTGGAAAGGTAATATTAATCAGATACCATCAAAATGGTTTTGTTAACTTTCATGGTAAATATTTCCTGCGTCGAGCTTTTGTTGTAAAACGGTCAAAATACAACCGACACATCTTGAAGGGTTTAAAACTAGTTAATAAATAAAACTTATTCAATCAATGTTTCTTTTAAACTGAGAATTGTCTTCAATCGTACACTAAAATAAACCTAATAAAGATATTTAAGTCGCAATATTAAAGGAAGTTCAAAAATTAATTATAATATTTATGTAGATATCTAGTTAATAAAGAAATACGTATTCACATAAGTGTCACAATCAGGGACACTTAAAGAAATAAAAAACATTAACAAATAGGTAAACAAAATATAATGTGATTTTATTAAAATAGGAACAATACAGTGGAACCTTGCTTAACGAGTATAATTCGTCCAAAATTTTTACTCTTTTTTAATGCGAAAGACCGGTTAAGCGAAACAAATTTTCCCAAATGAATCCATGTAAAATATGATAATGCATTCCATGCACATTTTCTCAAATGAATCCATGTAAAATATGATAATGCATTCCATGCACATTTTCTCAAATGAATCCATGTAAAATATGATAATGCATTCCATGCACATTTTCTCAAATGAATCCATGTAAAATATGATAATGCATTCCATGCACATTTTCTCAAATGAATCCATGTAAAATATGATAATGCATTCCATGCACATTTTCTCAAATGAATCCATGTAAAATATGATAATGCATTCCATGCACATTTTCTCAAATGAATCCATGTAAAATATGATAATGCATTCCATGCACATTTTCTCAAATGAATCCATGTAAAATATGATAATGCATTCCATGCACATTTTCTCAAATGAATCCATGTAAAATATGATAATGCATTCCATGCACATTTTCTCAAATGAATCCATGTAAAATATGATAATGCATTCCATGCACATTTTCTCAAATGAATCCATGTAAAATATGATAATGCATTCCATGCACATTTTCTCGCACATTTGTGGGAGCTGAAAATATTATATTGATATTCTTAAAAATGGCCTTGAAAGAATCAAATTCTTCAGGTTCCTTTACATTCCTGCGAGTTTCTGGAGAGAAATCATCTCCATATTCCGAATGCAATTACATATTAATTTTCTCAGAAATTGCCTAAAGAATCATATTGCAAACTTCCGAAGAGAAACCATTTCCATGTTCTGAAAGCATATTCAGAACATGGGGTCATTTTTTTACAATTTGTTTCAGCGAGGTTCTACTGTATATATTATTTTAAGGACCCTAGCAATTTACTTGCAATGAAAAATTAAATAATTATAATTCTTGATGATATTCATTCAAAATGTCTTGCATTATATCAGTGCTTCTCAAACAAACTAAGGGGTAACATTGATCTATTTATCAACCTTACCTAAATCATGCTGGTTAGCTTAGCTTGGCTTCTTTCAAATTCAATCAAATTATTTGATGACTATCAATTTGACAAAGTGCCATTTAGAATTTTTAACATTTGACGCTAAACGCCAATTCTCGGCTCCTCTCAGTTTTTGTTCAATTTGTTATATGAACAAATAATAAATAAATAAAATGTACAAAAATATTAAATTAAAACACTTAAGCTAAGAACACAGTGGATATTAAACCTAAAAACAATCATTATTATTAGCCACATAAAAAAATTAAAAATATATTTTTTCAATCTAAAAATAATTTGTATGATTACTTTTAGATTATTTTTACACAGTGGGAAATTGTGTTTGTTTAGAATTATATATTATAAATCATTCCAAGAAAAAATTGTCACTTGATTGCAGACCTAATCAAAAATTATTTGTCCACAGTCTTCTGTAAATTTGACAACTTAAATGATAGAAAATTTTCAACATTTTAAATAAATGGCTGCCCTGTAAAATTTGGCTGGATTTCTGCATTCAGGCGACAATTCATGCAAACAAAACCAAGTAAGTAATATTTTCGTATTTTCTACAAATAAATTGATAACTCTTCTATCAAAATATGGTACTTTCTATGCTAAAAACACATAAACTACATAGTTTTACCTTTTTAAATACGCATTGTTAGGAAATTACATAAATGTATACAAATATGTATACGGTATTAAACTATCATTGTAATTACAGTCAGCTAATTGGCAAATATAAAAATGTTTAAGAACAGAAGACTTAAATATGCTCCGCAAAATGTATTTAACTGAAGTCATTATGTATACATTTGAGAGTTTGTAAAAAGCCGACTGTAATTAATACAAGATGTGTAATATATTATTTATCTGTCAGGGTCAAATCAAGGTCAAACACATTGAATTATTAAAAAATATATATTAAAAATGGAAAATGTTTCGATGTCGAGCCAAAAGAGCTATTATCTACTTACTTTTAATACCCGTGTTAAATCTAATATCCGTTAAGACAAATATAGGATACGCAAAGGAAATCGACAATGCTCTATGACCCAAGTGTGGTTGTTGTTTCTCTGTGATGTGGAAATTTTAGGGAATACCAACATTTGCATTTGACATATACTGTAGCCGCTTCAAATCAAAGGAGTGCAACATACTCTATCTGTCTATCTGCTATCTGCTAGATAATGGGTGAATGGCGCACTACGGCGGAGGGGGGGGCGGTGGCGGCAGGGGTGGCGGTAGAGGGGGCGGGGGGGGCCTGCCAAACACGGGGGGGGCACCCTGCGCAAAGTACATGGGCGGCGGAAGATATGGGCGCGGGTACATTCCGTAGGGTGGCGGAGGCCGGTAGGCCCCCCCCATCATGGGGCTGAATTGCGGGGGAGGGTGCCTGCCCCCCTTCTTGACACTCGCCCCGCCGGGAAAGGGGGGATTGTTGATGTTGACGTTACCACCGAAATGGTGCATTCCGCCGCCGCTGTTATTTCCAAACCTATGATCTTTGTTACTATTGCTGTTTCCCTGTTCGAAAGCAAAAGACTTTTGTTTATTGAATTGGCCATTGCTGTTTGGATGGCTTGAGCTCGGCCCTTTGTTGTTGGAGTTTTTAACATGGCTACTACCTTGACTTTGATTGTGACCCGGGTGGTTTTGATTTTGACTCTGATGGTTTTGATTTTGACTCTGACTTTGAACTTGATGATTTTGAGCAGGAATCTGATGATTTTGAGCGAGAATCTGATGGGTTTGACCTTGACCCTGACCCTGATTGTTAAATGTGTTTGTATGTCCCGACTGTGACTGTGAAAGTGTGTTACTGACCTGCCTAGACTTGGCGGGCGGCGGGTTGTCCCCTTGCTGCGGGGGCAGGGGCCTTTTGCGGGCCCCCTCCACCATCTCCTTGGGAATCTTGATCTTCAAAACAGGAGGAACGGGAGGCTCCGTCCGCAATCTTTCTTTGGGTATTTTAATTTTCAAGCGAGTAGGCGCACCGGAGTCTTGCGAGGATTGATTAGAAGACATATTATGCACGGCGGCCACGTTTGAATTGGCGATGGCTTCGCGCGGGATGGTGATCTTGATGGGTGTGGAGATGTTGGGAGTGGGCAACAACAGCGGGTGCTGCTGCGGCTGCAAACTGCTACTATTACTAGGGACATCTGATTCTCGGCGCTTATCTTTACTCTTCTTGTGCTTTTTCCTATCGTCACGCTTATCACGATCTCTATGCTTGTGTTTCTCCTTCTTCTTCTTCTTCTTGTCCGATCTATGTGGGATGGCTTCCTTAAGAAGGGAGGACACGAGGGTGGGGTCGGTCTCCAGCGCGGCTGGGGCGGGAAGCGCGGGGGCGGCCAGGGCCGTCGGAGGGGAGTTGAAGGGTGAAAGGGGCGGGGGGAGGGGTTGCGGACGCAGGGAAGGCTTACGCTGCTCCGGGGAGAAGAGCGAGGGGGGTCTGGCGAGGGGAACTGGCGGAGGGGCTGCAGGCACGACCGGAGGGGCGGCAGGTGGGACCACGGCAGCGGGGGGAGGAAGGGAGGCAGAGGGCGGAGGGATGGAGGGAGGGATGGCCTGCGGAGGCCGAGGACGCTGTTCCGGGGGCGGGGCTGAAACAAGTCAAGGAATTAAAAACAGTGCATACCGCTGGTTGCTTAGTAATCGGTCGCATAAGATAGGATGGAACTACTCAAGGAACTAAAATTGATTGGGACTTTCAAAATTTTATCTGGACATTATAGTTGGACTTTTTCCAAGAAATTTTCACCGCCAGCAAAAATATAAATCTCCGTGATCACTCATAAAATTTTTTAAAAAACACCTTTTGCATCGAATTCTAGGAATCACTTCCTTGCAAATATAGTAGTGGGGGCACGGAACAAATTGTCACTGCATGTCACATCAATGCTGCTCATATAGGTTTATAAAAAACTCAATTGGATTCTTATTTAGAGATAAGAAAGGATTAACTTATTTTTAAATTTAAAACAACTCAATTACTGTAAGGACGGGTTGTGTCGGAGAATTTGAACAATTCATCAAATTTCAACGTTCATTTACAGGTTCTGTGAAAGATTTTTTCAAGTTCTGTTTTTATTTCAGTTCTGTCAAGCAACTAGCCTTTAATGATATAATAACAGAATTTGAATAGGACTTTCACAGAACCCGTAAATGAACGTTGAAATTTGATGAATTGTTCAAATTCTCCGAAACAACCCTTCCTTAATCTTATTGTGAAATCAGAATGCTGCTTGCTCATTAAATCTATATAAATAAAAATGTTAAAGTTCATTTGTTCAAAATCTTAAATCTCCAAAAGTTCACCGATTGCTTTGAAATTTACACAACATTGCATTCAAATACGTTATGTTTTAATATGCTTTTTTTTTAAAAACAGCGTCATCTGTTGGACGTAAAACAAACATGCGCTATTGACCAGTGGCGGCCAGCTAATATGTGCTCCCGAGCGCCGAACAACCAACAAGATTTCCGACATGACTAATCACAATACGAAACTCGGTTCGGTTATAATATCTCATTCAAAAGGTACCTACTTATTAAGCGCGCTTAACTTGCAGACCGACTTTAACTTGTGCCTATGTTCGTAGCAGTTCGTTTTCGATTGCGATCCAAAATTTAACTGCTTTGTCGCATATTCTGTGGAACAGTCGAAAGCGTGGGTACATACCAGTTCATACTATTCTTTGCAAATAATACCACGTCAAGGACGGCGTTCGGGGTTTTACCACCACATCAGAAGGAACGGTTTATTCAGTAGAAAGTTAAACTAAAACGCGTATGTTTGATATTATTGTCGATATCGTGGTTTCAATTTACCATCTGCTATTTTTCAGCGAATGTTCCGCTTCTTCGATACAAGCATACAGGATAAAACATGTCATTAAGAGATGAGTGATGGTCAGATTACTTATTATCAGTTTAGTCAGTACTCGCCGTTGCTGGGCATTGTATTGTCTGTTGAATTTAAAACTTTTCTTACTCTGCGAAAGTTTTGAAGTTTAATTGCAGGTTATATCGATCTTGTATATCAATTATTAATAAGGCATATCAATTGCAGGTTATACTAATTTATGATTACTTTTGTGTTTGTTCAAAGTATAAATTAAGAATGAGTTTGAATGTGGAATACATTAAGAACAATAGGTCGAGTTTTGAAAACAAAGTGATAATAAAAAATGCCGGTCCACCTAAAACCTGAACTGATAATAAAACAAGAGTGAAAATCTGGATCGAAGAAGTTTAGTTTACTCGATCATTTAACAAAACAATGTATAACAAAGCTTCGTAGCTCTGTGCATGTGATAGTTTATTTTGTTTTACGTGTTTAATTTACGATGTTGATTCAGTTTGGACAATCAGCGGTGTTACTGATGTAACTCACCTTTCTGAAAAAATCAAAAAACATAATTCTTGTCATTTACATTTCCAAAAGTTTTGAGCTTAAAGGTTTTAGGAAAAGTTGACATCAGAATGCAATTGGATTCAGGCTACCGTGCCTAAGTTAAACACCATAATGAGCTATTTGATAAAAAGCGATACAGGTCAAATTTCCCAAAACATGATTTCAATGTGACGCTTAAAACGTATGACTTCCTAAATAAAGTTCAGTAAAAGGTGAACTCTGTGCAATTTACGCCCGCGACGATTTTTCAAAAGCTAACAAATTAATTTAATTTTACAACTTTTTTATAGTACTTTATTATTAGAAGACTTTCCCGAGACTGTGAAATTACTAAAACTTTTGTGCACCATTCGTGACCTTTGGAATGACCTCAGTTGAAAGCTAAAGATGTTTCTCAACGTTAAAAAGAATAAAATCTTTTAACACGTTGAGCCAGGACAGACTGAACGTACTATCAGTGTTAAGCATTGATAGAGGTCTTTGCTAAACAAAATGAACAGAGAATAGAACTTCTTTATAAATAGGTATGTACCTTTATTTAATTTATTTTATGACTTAATGTTGTAATCCGGTGAACCCCCACATATTTTGACCACCGGCCGCCACTGCTATTGACTCTACATGGATAGTAATAATAAATTACAGCAAGATGTGACAAGCACAGTCAAACCAACTACGCTCCAACTAACATCTCTAGTAATTACTTTCTTAATAATTTTTCAGTTTTAACGTACTGTGTCGCATTATTTAAAGTAGCTCAAGTGCTATTTATTTGACAGAAAATATGTGATGCATATTTTGACTCTACCATGAGATAAGTATTAGTAGTATAACTCACGTTGAGTATGCCTAGTGGGGTGCCTGGGCTGCGGATGTCGCGGGGGCTGGCGCACCCCATTAGAGGGGGCCCACCGGCTGCTGCTGCCGGCCGTGGGGGCCGCGCCAGCCGGGGGGGCGGGGTTGGTTCCCGGCGGAGCGGACGCGCTGGCGGGGGCGCTGCTGCTACTGCTGTTGCTGTTGTGCGGGGGCGGGGGGGCGGCGGAGACTGGGGGGTGGCGCGGGGGCGGGGCGGCCCGGCGCAGATTGGCTTGGCGCTCGCGGTACTCCCGGTAGTCAACCTTGCTGGGCCCGCCAGAGGTGCTGGGGCAGAATAGTGCCTGTTGGCGCTTGTCCAGGTCTAGAAAAGAGATATTATTTTAATGCTAATTTACAAATGCAACAAACAGATGACTATCACCTAAAATGGAAAACAAGTGATAGTGGTTTCATTGTTAATGTAAGTCAAAATGATCGTGCACGTGAGATATTAGATATGACAAATTTTTAAAATCTTTTACAACATAACTTTATTTACAACATAAATGATCGTTTACTAGATCTAGCAATATCAAATTATCCTAAATTGTTCATTGAGAAATGTAATGATCCTCTGTTACCTGTCGATAATCATCACCCCCCTCTTTATATTAAGTTAAATATATGTGGCGTCGAGCCGAAACCCGTTGAAAAAACTCTCAACTACAAAAAAGCAGATTTTGAATCTATAAATTCTCATCTTTCGCATGTTGACTGGTCTTTTTTGTCTGACGTTAATACCGACGATTCCTTAGAAAATCTATATTCAATATTCTCCACCACTATCAAATCATATGTACCACTATTTACTCCTAAAAAACATACATATCCAACTTACTTCTCATCAGAACTAATAGCCTCACTACAACAAAAAAAAAAACTTCATAAAAAATTCAAAAAAACTCTGAAGAAAATCGACTATACAAATTTCAGTGAAAGTAGGAAAAAATGCAAAGATCTCTCTAAAATCTGTTATAAAACATATATAAATTCTATCGAGAACACAGCCTTAAACTCGAACAATCTCTGGAAATTTATTAAAAAAATAAACAACGACAGCACAGACTATCCTCCAGAAATGCACATGGACGACAAATACGCCAACAATACGCAAGACATTGTAAATCTTTTTTCTGATTTCTTTAAAAATGTTTATGATGATGAAACACTAGAAGAAAATATTCCTTCATACACATTCAAAAAAACCACACATTTAACAGACTGCTACATCACCGAAGAATCTTGCAAAAAAAAATTAAGTTCCTTAGACATAAACAAGTCTGCAGGCCCGGACTCCATCCCGCCAATTTTTCTAAAACAGTGCTCCTCCGTATTGTCTAAACCACTAACCATTTTATTTAACCACCTACTATCCTCTGGATATTTTCCCGTCTACTGGAAATCCAGCTATATTATTCCAATATTTAAAAAAGGTGACGAGACTGACATTTCAAACTATCGACCAATATGCATACAATCTGTATTACCCAAAATCTTTGAATCTTTAGTTTTGGAAGAAATATATCCCACACTAACAAAGTTAATAAATGACAAACAGCATGGCTTCATTAGAGGTAGATCAACTACAACAAATTTACTACTGTTTCAAAACTATATATTGGAGTCTTTTTCTAAAAATAAACAAGTTGACTGTATATATACTGATTTTTCGAAAGCCTTTGATAAAGTGTCTCACAAAGTACTGATCCAAAAACTTCATGCTATAGGAATCAGAGCAAATATGTTAAGCTGGTTCAGTAGCTACATATCTGGTAGAACTTTACTTGTTAAAATAAAATCTTTTTTATCTAAACCATTTTTGGCCACTAGTGGCGTACCGCAAGGTAGTCATCTTGGCCCAATTTTATTTATTGTTTTTATAAATGACATAGTCAACTGCTTTAAAAATGTCAATGTACTGCTATTCGCCGACGATATTAAATTATATAAAGAAATAACTTCCTTAAACGACTGTCAAGTTCTTCAATCTAATATAGACATGCTAAATAACTGGTGTTCACAAAACAATTTATATTTAAATGTAGAAAAATGCAAAATTTTGACCTTTTCCAGAAAAAAAACATCACAATTTTTTGGCTATTCAATAAATAAAACAAATTTAGAAAGAGTAAAGGAAATGCGAGATCTTGGCATAATAATGGATGAGAAACTAGACTTTACGGCCCACATTCAACAAACTGTGAATAAGGGTATGAAAACATTAGGTTTTATATTAAGAACAATTAAAAACTTTGAATCTTTACAAATCATAAAACTATTGTACATATCCCTTGTTAGAAGCCTGATAGAACATAACTCCATAGTTTGGTCGCCCTTCTACAATGTACATATTCATAATGTTGAAAGAATTCAAAGAAAATTTCTACGCTTCGTCAATTTTAAACTTAACATCCCTTTAGAACACATAAATTGTAGCAGTGCGTACTTCTGGACGGGCAGTTCCTACTCGATTAAGATAAACATTGGTCAACATTCTACAATTGGCACTACTGTTTCGAGCTATGAGTGCGGAGAGCACTTCGTCGAGCTCAGTTGCTTGCTGGACTCGGCAGCCTACGGTGTGTTCGTCCGACGCTGGAACAATGAGGGTCTACTGTGCAAACTACGAAAGGTCTTTTTCACTTATATTTTTTTAACAATGTACTTATAATTCAAATAGGGATTACTCATTTTAACTTCTTGCGTAGTTATTTTATAACTCGCTGGCGCCCGCTCAGACATTCCTTACAAGATTTAAGTGTTTTAAATTCATTAATGTCACATGTTCGTTAGTCAAAAATTTTATCAAGATGGCGTTTAATTCACGTACATTCTTGACACGCCCTGAGATAAGTTATTTGATAGAGTCTCATGTTTATTTTATTTGATTAATTCTTTTAATAATTGTTTTAATAAATTAGCGTCTGTTGATATGTAAAATATTCTATTATTTAATCATCCTTATCAGTTCTCATCACTACCTACCTACATTGAGTTAGTGCGTGTGCGTAGATGACTAGATAATTGTATTCGGTAATTTACCAATTAATGTCACAATCGAAAGATCCATCATTAATTTATACAATGAATCTCTTCATCACCCACCCATTGGCAATAATGATACAAAATTACCAGTCATTATTGAATCATTTAAATATTCCGACATTAGAAAACAGAAGAAAAATAAACGACCTAACCTTTTTATTAAAATTATTGAACTCTAAATTCGATTGTTGTGAACTCCTGCATTTAATAAATCTACACATACCTACACGAACAACTAGGCAAATATCAACATTTTACATACATACATCTCATTCCAACTATAGTTTTCACTCTCCAATACAACGTTTACACAGTCTTGGTAACAAATACTTAAATAATATAAATGTATTTGACAATAATTTGAACTTGGCCAACTTTAAACGGAGTATGTGCGAACTATTTTTACCTAATTTGTAAACTATTGTTATACTTTCTTATTATCATTATGGTTGATTTTGTGGATTTTGGAAGATTTTATATTTTTCGTCTCACTTACTCTATCCATACCTATATTTTTAAAATTCTTATATTTTATGTAACATATTTTGTCAACTCTGATATTTTTTTATGTAACCTGTATTTTGCTAACACTGATTTTTTTATTTTTTTTTTATTTTTTATATGTAATCTGTATAACTAAAAAATTAAGATGTACATTATTATAGGTAAAAGCCCTATGGGCGTTTAAATAAATAAATAAATAAAAATAAATCACTCAACAACTATTTGGTTCCTAGCATTACCGACTAGCAGCTGAAGCATCGATATACAAAATGTCGTACTGGACTGTAGCTTCATGAAATCATTGACACATTATATTTTATAAAACAGACTTCAGAATGATTTGAAGACAAATTTTAACATCAAGTGTTTTAACTTACCGACTTTCTCCAGTTCTTCAGGTGGTATTTTTCTAGGTTCTTTGTCCTGTAAGAAATACATTGACATGAAAAATTTGATAAATCCAATAATTTCACCGATTTTAATATTGAGAAAGTAAATTGAAATCTTCTCAGAGCGTGGAAGTGAAACAGGTTATACTTACGAATGGAGAGGGGGCGCTGCTGACAGTATTAGAGCTCTGCTGCGGGGAGCCCGTACCGGCCTGCAGGAGCGCCACTGCAACACACACACACATTTAGCTTTTAACTTTAATTCTTATTTGTCAAGAGCTCAAGCACTGGGGCCAGGTAGTGCTAATGACCACCAAATCACCAAATAAAGATACAACACCAAGCTACATGCTTCCGTACTTTATAATAATTCTACAAAACAGAAAACCGAACAGTTCACCTAGTCAAAGCTTTTTTTGACAAAGAGACGATGACCTTCATAATACTTTTGTCTAATTAAATGTATTTTTTAGTTAGAAACCATCGGTAACCAATTTTAAAAACTTACATTCAAAATTTGAATATTTTTAAGTGCATTTATCTGTTTGTAATATTAAAATCAGAAAGAATCTTTCATCTGCTTCCAAAAGCAGTATTTAATTTAGGGATACATTCAGAAACAGCCAATCTATTTGAATGTGAGGGTTATGTTTGTTTTACCTTGAGAGTTGGATATGGACATGATCTTCTTCTTGAGTCTTGAGGGACAGCGGTCGAAGATGTGCAGAAACTCCGAGGTGAGGTGCTCCAGCAGCTCGGCTGTCACGGTGCGGTCCACGTAGTTGAACCAATGCTTGCCCTCGTTGGACTGAGGGATCTACAATACACACAGACGCAGAGTCAGTAACGGGCCGCTATTGTAGGGATGCCTAGTCTAGTCTGCCAGTAGGGGACGGTGTATTTACCTCCCAGTTGCTCCACTTGGAGGCCAGGTGGATGCAGAAGCAGGCCACCACGGTGGGCCGGTACTGCAGGCACATGGTGGTCAGGTGCAGGCTGTTGGACGCCATGAAGTACGACGTCTGCGCTAGGTCCTTGGAGGCTGCAACAAACACCACCATCAGTAACACAGTAGAGGTGACAGCGCTAACGTAGTGTTGTTGAGGGGAGACTCATAGAGAGGAGTTGGCTTTCTGTAAACTATGTATTTATTCAGAAACCTGGCTCTAGTGGCCGATGGAACTATAGACAAACTACGACACATCTTCTACCACCCGGGAGTGACCACTCGGTATGTACTTGACTTCAGTTAAACTTTGATGTAACATTGAGAAGACAATGACAATAGGAAATATGTACCGAGAAACAATTAAGTTCATCGAAGTAAACTTTTGTTATTCGGTGACTTTAGAGTGAGCGAGTCTTTAAAGCAAAATGCGAGGCATAACACATGGAATGACTGAGGGAACCAATGAAATAGAATACACTAGATGAGTCATCTGCGAAAATTCTATTACGTCAGTATTAGAGCTGTACATTGGTAGTCTGTTTTGTATAGTTTCTAACAGATTTGCTTTCATACCTATATGCAATATCTAAATATTAAATAAGGCCCCCTACAGTTGGAGGAATGAGGTGTGTCGGGTTATCTGGTGTATTCTAATTCAATGGTTTGTTTGTTTGTTTGGCTGGTTGTATAATACCTTCTTGTCCGGGCCCGTTGGTGAGGGATCCTCCGCTGCGGACCTCTCCGAGGAACTTGCCCGAGCTACCTTCCTTTCCTTCCACCACAAACAAGAAAATAATAATAATAACACTCTAATAACATCAATTATAACAAAACACATGTCACAGCCATTCCAAAACCATCCGTGAATTTCGTGTCGCTGTATTCCATTGCGCTTCCATCAACAACGATTACGTAATATGAAGAAACCATTCAACGTTGTAACCTCTCCCTCTACCTCATGATGACGCACGTAAGAAGGAGAGGTTACAGCAAGAACACATTCCAATTGCATGCAATACTTGACGAGTCCAAACTACTTGGCAATTGGAGAGATATTTTCAAGTAGAATACGGCACTGTACTAATGTGCAGCAATCTACGAGAGATTAAGGTGGGGAAATGTCTAGTAAATGCAGGATTAGTACGGATGATTGCCGGCAAAAGCATTAGATGTATTTTAGTTGGTATTTTTATGGGAAAGTAATGTAATATGGAAATTATGTTAATAAATAAAAAAAAACAGTATGTATTTAGAAGAGTAATATTCTAACAGTAGAAGCAGTCTGTAGAGGCTATGAATCTGTACAAGTCTTAAGAAAAAAGAAGGTAAATGCATTCTGATAAAACTCAAAATCGTCATAAGAGTATATATTAAAAAAGCTTTTTTTTCATTTTAAAGAAAGATAAAACATTTCAGAATAACCCGACAATTTTGAAATCCTCCAAGTGGGAGGAAATCCTTCATTTCAGGATGAAAATGTTGCTTTTGCAATGATGGAGGGATTAACTAGCAGAGCTATTTCTCTTGGGACATGTACAGATTTACAGCCTCTACGATCTGTAATGGCCCCGCTGATGGGCGTTTTAAACTATGCCTTTTTCATCCAGTTTTCATTTGGATTCAGGATGAAAAATAAATTCTGTTTTATTTTGGTACCGATTTTAGTAGTTTGGGATGGGGGACATTATTTGACATCTGTCATTGTTTACATAACACATTTTATGTGGAAATGGTGCATATTTATTTAATTTTGTATTTAAAGTATTGATAGGGAGTATTATGTATTTATTACCGATTGTGAAAGAGTATTACTGTTTGGTATTGTGAATTCCCCATGTATTTTTGATGATTTGTTGAAGGCCAAAGGCAAATGCTTCCATATGATCTATGGTTATATTCAGGGTGTTGCCATTTTTTGACGATTTAGTAAAGACCCAAAATATTATTTCTTATATACAGGGTGTCCGGACACTCGTAGTACAAGCGGGAAACTGGTGAATCTACATCACATTTGGAGTCGATTTTGTAGTATATTTTTTATTTTATTTGAGCTTTCGTTATCGAGTAAATCGAGTTTGAAGTTGATTTTTTATTTTTTATTTTTTTTAATCAAATTCTTATAAATTATTACTGAAGATCAAAGTACCCAACTAATTAAAACTATTTGAAAGTAAAACAAATGAAGAAACTCGGATTTGAAGCATTATTTTGAAATCACCCTTCATTTAACCCGGTGTAATCATAAAATATTTCTGCTCTGCAGGGTTAAAACATCTGTTATTCAACCCTAAACACCAGAAAAAACTTTAACCCTAAAATAGCCGAAAAATATTTTTTTTTTGTTTTTTTTTTTTTTTTTTGAAAATGCTCAAATCAAAAAACTTTATGTTTTTTTGGGTTCCCCATGTGGTGTAGATTCTCCAGTTTCCCGCTTGTACTACGAGTTTCCGGACACCGTGTATAATGACAACTATCGGTATTTTTTTTTACATTAGCTCCACACACGACCTGAGGAAAAAAATTTCCTTAGGGGCCCATGTCATCTTTGGGGATACTGTGTGGGGGGAATTTTTAGGGAAAGGAAGGAGAGGAAGTTCTGGGGAGGAGAAAGGTATGATGGGTGGGTAGGAATGTGGGGGTCAAAGTGTCCAGGAGTGACGACAAGAAATCAAAAGATCTCCCGATCTGGCCCGCTACACAGTAGATGGACAAAGGCATCTGCCACCAAGACCTAGACAAACCTCACCCCATGAACCAGTGCACCCCTGCTAAGTCACCAAACATAGCAAACCACTTGGGTGACCTATGGCAATGGTTTTTGTTATTTGTTTTTGGGGTGTTATGCCGTGTTGCGCTAACTCCTTTAGCCAACGTTTCACATCTGACCTGATGATGGACACTGTAACGTTGTCCGAAACGTTGGCTAAAGAAGGAGTTAGCGCAACACGGCATAACACCCCAAAAACAAATAACAAAAATACTTTTGGCCGTGTAAATCTTAAATCATTTATGGCAATGGTGTTGGTTATCCAATAAATGATAACCATACTCGCCTTCCAAATTGAAATTGAATTGTAAGTATGAAAATAATGATTGTTACCATATGGGGATCGGTATAAAAACGCATAGTGTAAAACACCCATCAACTATGGATACAGCGACCCAAAAGCACAGATAGACCAAATAAACAGGTTAAAACTTAATAAAAAGTTAAGACACTGCCAAACATGATAACCACTGGACTACTACTGTAGGTACTGGACTGAGGAAAACTTAAAGTAAACATAATAATATTTCACTTGAATAATATGTTAGCAATCTTACCTCAGTGTATTACAGGGTAACACAGCATAATGTATTGATAGTATGTATCATGTGTCGTGTGTGTATGGTGCTACAGAGTGTAACTAACCTCTGATGAGGGAGCAGGTCTTGACCACGTGCGTGTGCGGGTGGTCGATAGCCACGTCGAAGCCAAGAGTCTGCAGGAGCACGTTCTCATTGAACACCAGGTCCTGGGCCTGCACACAAACCGAATGTCATCTTATTACAAGACCTGAATGGGAGAGTTCAGTGAATTTCACTGGGTAGGTACAGTTATCTAACAATACTATCTTATGTGCGTGGCCAGAGGGGAGATGCGTATGACTGTAAATGTTGTAGGGTTGAGTCAATCCATCATTTTACACAACACGGGTCAAAGTCAAAGTTGAACAAAGTCTAAAGTACCCGATATTTGTCAGGGTACCTTGGTTTGATGTAGGTAGCAGTGGCAGTCTGTGACTTTTCAGTGAGCTAGATGAGTAAGATTGAAAAATACCACATTTATGATGGTGTTGTAGGTTGTAGCTGAATCAATATTATATATTTTTTTAATTTCTATTTTTTATATGAAGATTTTTCAGCTACTACTCTAGCTCACCGAAGTCACAGACCGCCGCTGGTGGGTAGGTTGGGTAGGTTGGGTAGGTATGTAAATTGTTTTGACCGGGTGTCGAGCCTCTCTCTCTCGACATAGAAATACAGACGGTTAATCCGAAATGGACTATCACTGCAGTTTCTGTTACCTGATACATAGATTACAAGGAACTTATTGTTTATGCAGTTACTATTGGAACTGCATAAACAATAAGTTTGGATTCCTGGTGGCGAGAAAGTTAGTCGGAATGATAATACGATGCAGGGGCCTAACTACAAAAACTGGTGTTTTGAGTTTAACATGGTTTCGATAATGCCACAATAATATTTATTAGTGGCACGAAGCTCTATCTCATTCGTACAGCCGTTTAAGAGATACAGTTGGTCGTATGGGTGGGCATATGAGCATTCATATGCCCACCCATATTTGCGTTTATCTTAAAACAATGTTTTTGTATATAGGCCCCTGTGATCGTGAACCCCCGTATGATGGCTCGCCACGCTCATAATGGGTGCAGAATGAGCTTTCAGCCCACCAATAACTCGATTGATCATTGGCGGTTTGTGATCGGGTTAAAGTTCGACTAATGTGTGGCTTACCTGTTCCTGGTAGTGGTCAGAGCGCACATCCAGCGCCTGCGTGCTGTCGCCGCGGTGCAGGCAGATGTGCGCCACCTTGATCACGTGCTCCAGCTTCCTGGGCTGCTCCTCCATCTGCCAACACCACACATATTCTCCACTTAGTACAAATGCCATCTCTTGTTAATACCCACCTCCTCAGAACAGACTTCATATTATAATAAAAATCTGCCCCCTTCCTAGAATAGTAGCTTTAACACATGAATTCAATTCCCAATAGTGTGATAATCGCCCATTTGTTGATATTGAGGACTACAATCTTAGTAATGATTTCCGAGATGTACAGTTATAAGTGTCAGTACTTAGTTGCTAGCTACAAGTCTTTATTGTAAGTCACTAGAAATAGATCTAGGTGTCTGCAAATGTTCAAGTAATTTGACAAATTTTATGAGTTTGTCAACATATTCAGTAGTCTGTGGCGTTGTTTGACGCAATTGTTACGGGATTATTTATAATAATTGGTTGGTTGGTTGGTTACCTTTGCAGCGAGGAAGAGAGCGGCGGCGGCCATGGCGTTGCGGTGGAACTGCGTGAAGGAATGGAAGGCATAGAAGCGGTGCATGTACACAATGGCCGTGTTGATACATAGCTGCGATCTGAAGGTTACTATGTTAAGGAAATATACATCGCCAATAGACAGAAATACACTAGATAAGAATGAAGGGAGGAATACAAATTATATATAATGTTGCGTTATCATACATATGAACCAAGGGGCTAAGCTTGATAGTTCTTGTTATCCAGTACTCGACGACTACACAAAAAATTAACGCCAAAAACCTAATTTATTTAACCAACATATATGCTGATATACCCGAAGGCATAATAAATAGTTAAAATTACATTTTAGTTAAGGTTAAATAAAAGTAACTTTTTTGTTATTTTTTGCACAAATGGGTTGTTCCAACTTATAAAAGGTAACTGTTGAGAAGTGAGTTAGTTAAGAGCTTCAAAGATGCACTCATAGAGGGCAGTGCAAAGAGCTTGCTTGGAAATCCACAAGATGGCAGCTAGTAGCCAGTAGTGGCAGTAGTCGCCAGGGCCAGTGAGAATGCTCCCAGACAAACTTACTGTTCCAGATCTCACTTAGCCAGCTTCTATTAGGTCGACTATTGAGTCACCATTATAATACGCAAAGTATTAATAAATCCCTGATTTAACACAAAGAACCTATTATTTATAATCTCCTTCCATGATGAGTTGGAGAACTGTTTGTGGGAATACAACAGTAACTAAATAATTACAAAATAGTAACTTTAATTTGACCCAGCGATGTTGAGAGTTCCAAGTTAGATTTTGGTTTATGTAAAACCGTCAGCTGTCGCTCGTCACCAAGGAACAAAATACTGTTTTAAGAAAATTAAAGAAAAATGTCTGACAAGCCCGGTTTTGGTAACCAATTGATTTTAGTATAATATATGTTATAGTCCCAACTGCTCCCAATCGTCTAGAGCCAGTGAGACTATGGCATCCACAAATCGGGTATGTTGCGAGACTGAAGTTATTGGGAAGTACCTGGCTATTCAGATCTGGGTATGATTTGAGATTTTCACGGCATTTGATGAATCATTATCAGATTACACATCTGCCCACAAATGGACACTGCAACGCTGTCCGAAACGTTGGCTAAAGAAGGAGATAGAGCAACACGGCATAATACCCCAAAAACAAATCACTATAACGGCTAAAGCCATTTCAAGACACATTTTGATTCTGAACGGTGATCTTTCACCAAGGCGATATTGAAAGTATCTACCACTACATATGTATTATTTTAAATTAATAAATTGGGAAATAACATAAATAAATCAAATAAAATTCACTTGCGTTGGCCGAGATTTGAACACGCAACCTATGAATTCATGGCCAAGGTCACTTCAAGTCAGGGAGGCCGGAAATAGGAAGAAGGAATTCAAACCACGAACCAATCATTTTATGTGGAAAGTGATTGATTTTATTGCTAAATTTAGATGTTCAAAAATATGATTAGGAATTTCATTTGACTCATTCTCATTACCAACAACATCATAACAACTGAAAACAAATCAATTCATTCAAACGTATGTACACTTCTATTGAAAACTTTATACTGGCATTGTTATATTGTACGAAACAGCCAAAATAATATTCTAATAAAAATAATATATTAACAAATATAAAACCTACTCTTTGAAATTGTATTAATTTTTAAAAACTTTATACTTCAACCACTGTAAATAAACGTCGTAAACTTCATTGTTCACAAATGTCAAAAACGACTGCAGTGTTTATTTTGATTTAAATACAGTCAAACGAGATTAGAACAGCAATAGCGAGTTCATGGCTATAATGAACAATTACAAAACAATATTTTAGTTCAGGCTTATTTTCATATAATTGTTGGCTGTTATAAAGAGATCGATTCACTGATATACCATGCAAATAATTTTGTCAACTTGAATGGGTCGTTGGGTATGAAAATAAATAATTGGGAATTATTTTCGAAGTAAGTAGTAACAAAGGAGCGGTATATCGGGACGGTTAGCTGCCCGGCGCACAACGGAGGCTGCCCGTGAATTTCCTATCCCGTTAGGGATGGATTCATATTTTTATGGCACTACCTGTGTAAGATTGTCGGCTAAGTGAAACATTGCTATCCATCGGGCACTTTGTAAAATTTGTCATAAAATCTGCAAAAGTCATGCGAAATTTTAGCTTTGCAAATTAGTTCCCTTTGTGTTACAACTGATCATCAATTTTGTTTTAAAAACCAATAAATATGTTTATGAAGGTAGTTACGAGTACTTACATCGCACTGGATAAATTTATGATAGTGATGCACAACTTTTTCAGCAGTGAGGCCGCTTCGCCTATTTTAAAACAGCCCGCGACCTACAAGTGGATTTATTTTTGTTTTCCTCGAACGGGAGGGGGTTGACAGCGAAATTCAAGATTTAGGGTTTCTGTTGATTTTTTAGAATTTGGTGTTATGCAAACGGGTTCTTCTTTAATTTAGTTCAATTGAGGACACGCAGCGTAAATTATCCAAAACTATATTAAAAAAATATTCTCAGCCAGGGTTTTCAAGAATTACCCCCAAACAATTTGATTTTTCTCTATAGCCAAGTGGGCTGTATGGAATTGATATGCGGGCCGCAACAAATGGGCCGCGGGTAAAAGTAAAATTTTACAGCCCAAAACAATAACAGTCCTACCATTTATTTATGACAAGTAAGACTTTACAAGCAGTACGATAGGCACAAGCTAGTGATAATAAGATAAGACAATTTAGTGTTATTTTTCTTAGAAGCCTTGAACCAGGTGATAATGCGTCGATTGTTTTGAGGAGGAAATTGAGAAGCACGAGAGAGAATTCTTTAAAACAATCATTGATTATAAATTTGGTTAATAAAGTGAATTTTCAAAATATACTGTACATTTGCGAATATATTGATAGAGATAGGTATGTAGGTACATACGACTTTTAAAAAATAAATGTAAAACCTCAAATCGTAATATTTAATTATTGAAGAAAAAAAATAAATTAAGACAATTTGGTGGTTCTTATTCGAAGTATGATACAGTTAAATATGACCTAAGGAGATGGGTCCCATTAGCTCAGTTGGTAGAGCGATGCCCAGGCAAGGTAAGGGTCTCTCGGGTTCGAGTGCCAGATGAGACCGTATCTTTTTCTGTTTCAAATTTTCATTTAGGAATCGCTAATATTGTCTTCAATAATTGGGTATTATTTAGTTTTCAGTTGTGTGATAAAAGAGAATATTTCAAAAATATTATTAATTTCCCAATCGAATAACATTTATTTGAATATGAAACGAAAATACTTTAAAGTAAAAAAAAAAACCCTCAAGAGTGTAACCATTTGGAATCTGTGCCATACGGACCGTTGGCGTTCTAGGGGTTAAGCTATCATTAGAAATGTGGCAAACGTTTTTAAAAACACTTCCTACCGCAATGCACACGCACACTCATCACCGGCACTGTACGGCGTGTGTACTTAAATACAACTAACATCTGCACACATAAACATTGTTACGATAACAGATAATATACAGAATGAGTAATTTCTGAGGTAGTTATGATAGTAAACCAATTCCTGTGTGTGAATTCCAACATTTTATTATATTATGACCTATTGATAAACCACACAGCAAAAACATAGCGTGTTATCGAACCATTCTTTGTTTTTCCTTATTGTTATCATTACTTGTAAGTTACTCTGCAGTTAAACGATAATTTGAATATTGTTTTATTAAAAATGGCAGTAGGCATACATAATCATACTTAGAGAGTACCCCCTATTTATTTATTTCCCCGAAAACAACTTTTAACCCTTAGGATACGACCAACTACAACAGCAGTTCTGTGAAATCCTGACTACCTTCAGGTGCACTGCAATTTCCAGAGTGAAGAGCTAGGTTTTAGAAGTTTTGAACGCATTTCAATACTGTCCATGAAGATTCGTAAGTAAAACGTTGACATTGTAAATGCCTGTCAATTATTTCCAATATAATTTTAAATATTGTATTTGGCTTTGAGATATTTACAAAATATAATCTGTCTTCTAAGGGTTAATCCTCCTGTCCTGTAACTCTGTCAT
Organism: Hesperophylax consimilis; assembly: GCF_061612785.1. Lineage (NCBI taxonomy): Eukaryota > Metazoa > Arthropoda > Insecta > Trichoptera > Limnephilidae > Hesperophylax > Hesperophylax consimilis. The sequence goes on from NC_142862.1 coordinate 28,548,417, forward strand.
AGTCCCGGGTCAATGGTGAATGACCCGCCCATTGAAATGTTTATATTATTATTAAAATGAAAATAATTTAATTACAAAATAAATTAATAACACAAGATTTTATTTTTGAATGGTTTCAATGTTTGCAGCTTTCTGCCGTTAACATTTTTTTCACACTGTGATTTTTTGTTGATTTTGCAATGAGTTTATGAAATGTTAAGGGGTGGTGAATATTGACACATTATCTATTTGGAATTTCCCATAATAGTTACAGTACCTACTACCTACCTAAGTCAAACGAAAGTAAAAGTTGCCGGGCGACGGGTAATCGGGTCATTCATGACCCGAAACCCGATTAAAGAGCGGGTGGGTTTTCGCAACCCGCTCATGAAGCTAGTGGGTTGTGTAAAACAATCGATTGACCCAGGTCTACTCTGTCACCCTTTTTTAGATGCATCTCCTCGCTAAGTACTATATTAGGTAGTATACCTTTGAAAGAACAAAGTTTTGCATATTTCGAGTTGCGATATGTCCCCTGTTCAATGTAATTTGAATCAATATGAAAAATGTTATCTTAAAAATAAGAGAAAGAATAGTAGTTAACGAGTTCTTTGGTAGAATGACAAATGCAATAGTTAATATGGCAATAAAGGACAGAGCTTTCTTGCGAAATGGCAGGGTGACTTAAATAGAACAATGAGTCACCACTGAGTAGGTACCAAGTCCCTGGTGAAAGTTTATTATCAATGCCTTGTCAAACAAAACCTTGTAATACATTTGAGAAATCCGCATTGTTACAAATCAAAATAGAACACTAAACATGTTTTCATGACTGAGTTGCCATAATGCACGTCAATCTAAACATTAAAATTATAATGAAAAATAAAAATGCAGAATTTTTGACATGGACGAAACCAATTATGGCAACTTATAAAAGATTAAAGCGCATTCTATTATGAACATATAAGTATACAAATTTAGTATAAACACATCTGTCTCGAAATATCTGCTTATTCAAAGATGAAAACTGTGTCAATATTTGCAGTGGAATTCCAACTCAGCCCACGAGGATGCAAATAATATAATATAATGGTTAAAGGGATGTTAACCAACTCACATGTTTTCGTGATGTCTTTACAGTTATGTTTTATCTAAACATGTGTTAATCAGAGTATATTTACTTTGAATTACATTGCTTGACATATGTGTGAAAATGCTCACAGAAATAACTAATATTTACGGAATTTCTATTGCAATCGATGCATTATGGTATCTTATGGATGTTTCCGATCCTTACAACATGAATTTCTCTCATATTTGCTAGAAATTTCGGAGATCTGAATGTTTTGAAGAAATTGCAAACATGTCAGACATGAGCATTTTGAACACCAAACATGAATAGATTGAAAAGACAAGATTTGGTAGGTTTACGTAAGCCTGTGTTGGTTGTACTACAATAAATGTTTAACATAATAAGTATAAATAATGCTTTCATTGATGGGCATGTCTGACGATTCCCAAGAAAATAAATACAAGAAAAATGAAGCAGATTGTAAAAAGGAAAGTTAGAGATGAGAACGATCCTCGCGGCACGAACTGAAACTAGAAATAAAAACCCATAGTATTCGCATTATTTCAATGAAAATAATGATAGAATGTTTGTTGGTTCTAGTCTTCTCCGCTTGATGGACTATTTTGACACTTCGGACGTATAGAAACTGAAATAGCTTCACCAAAAGTTGCCTATAGTACGCGATCCTAACCTCGTGTAAACAACGTCAATGGTTTGACAATACACACGCTCGTAAGGTCACGCGACTTTCAATGAAAAATTCAATCAAATGCACTTATTTTCGTCAGAACTTTCACCAGGGTTTAGTTACAACCGTGATTCACCATCTACGGGGGCATTGGGAGGAACAATTCCTGGAAAACACACGACAAATAGCACCGAACACAAAAACAAATCACGTCGTGACACTTGAACCAAACACATCGAAAAAGGATACACTTGCAGCCGTTGTCCCATATCCTGGATGAGATTAGCAGCTTGCTGACGATAAGCGAGCTCTTTATCTGCATCTAAGCCACATTTTCTGCTTGGAGAATTGATAAGTTGATCTCTTGTAAAGTACCATTTCTCCTGGCCAGCCATTGAACTGCCGCTGCCGCTTCTCGGACTGGCGGGCTAGCGAGAGCGGAGAAGAGCGAGACAGCAGACAGCTTGACACTTCTTGGAATGTTCAGAGGAAAGCGAGATAGCTGTAAATCTGTTAGCTCGCGACTGTTATCTCCCCTCTTCCTCGCCAACCGTGCGCGAGAGAGCGAGACAGCGTTACCGGATATGTACAACGGTAACATTTAACATCTTTATACTTTATTTCCACCACATAAAGATCACGTTATTGTAATTAATGCAACCATCTGTGCGTTTTTAAATAATTCACTTTTATTTGCCGTAAATTATTCACTTCAGTTTTAATCTGTCACAATGACTTTGTCACTTTATCATTTGTGATGAAACGATGATTAGACGCCATTGCAATATTTTCTGCGAACTTGTGGTGAGTTCTCCTGATGTTAAGCGGCGATCTGTAATATTCACAGGTATGGAAAACACATAAAAAATAATTCATATTATGCTAGAATGTGTGAAGATTGAGTTAGTAATATTTTTACAGTGATTTCGTCTGATTTATGGCTGAAATTAAAACATTAAAATGACGAACCTCAGTTACGATGTTATTCTTCCGAAAATGGCCGACTCACCACCATATACAAACTAGTGTCAACAGGGTCGTCGAAAATTATAATTTAAAGTGTTTTCCCTTGAAATTCGATATAAACATTTCCAAAAATCACGAAAGAATGTTTCCTAGTATTTCATATATTCAAATACTTCAATTAACGTAAATAATAAAAGTCAAATATAATTTTGAAGGTGTCTAGGTAAAGGCGGGAATTTCAAATTTATGTGTTTTCGTTCCATTTCAGGTTTGACGATGTTTCGCCAGATAAACTATCGAGAGAATTAATAAAATGATAGTGTTCTTCTCAGGGATGATCTTAAATTGTTATTAAAGTGAAAGTAACAATTGAACAGATAAATGTCAAATAATCAGCAAACAATACCTGTCCAGGGTAAAATAATCAGGATGGTGGCCCCATACAAAGTGACGCCCAGCGGATCTCGGAAAGCTATGACCACCACAAAGAGTGAGGAAGATGCCCTCATTCGGGCCCAGGTAATTATATCTATAATAATATCAAGAAATATGAAGTCCTGATTGTCTAAGGCAGTAGAATGTACAACTGTTAACATTGAAGTGACCTGTAGACCAGTGATGGTATGTCTGGGAAAAGTCCCCAGATCTGTGGGATTTTGAATTTCAAAGGGAGAAAAAAAAAATCTTTTTCAGGGGGATTTTGAAGATGACGATTTTATGTAAAATGCATTTTGTTCAGTGGCCATCTATGAGTGATGTGTTAACAGCTGATGTGAAGAAACATAGTGGTTTGTGTTTATGAAATATTATGTGTTGATAAGGGGATTTCACTGTTTTCATAAACTAATGTAGATATCTGGCTATGGCCCGGTATATCAGTAATTTTATCTATATAATATAATTTATTTAATGTAGATATAAGCAACACGACCGACACGTCTCTCATAGCGAACATAAGATGGGCCGGTGTATCGGCTGCATTTTAAGCCTGGCTAGAGAGATATTTATATTTGTTAAGTTGCTCTCTGAATAGGAGCCAATGCAAGATAGATAAACCTAGTGAAACCATTAATGCTGACATACTGGCTTGTATTAAACCTGTACCTTTTTTTTGCATTTTTGCCTACTTTTCAAGGTTGAAGTTCCGAATTTTTCGAATCTGGGGAGATTTACTTTTTGGCATACCATCACTGCTGTAGACTGTTAAGGGTGCACATTATTATTATGTGATAGAAAGTTGTCTTCCACACTGCCCACATTACATTTTATATTACATAGTGTGTGCACTGCATTATTATTATGTGAAAGAAAGTTACTTCCCCACTGCCCACATTACACAATGTGTGCACTGCATTATTTATTATGTGATAGAAACTTCCCCACTGCCCACATTACATTTTATATTGAAAATAATGGTAGTCAGTGACACTAATTTGAGAAGTGGGTTTGGGGTGTGAAGTGAAGGGAGTATATTCAGTGTATTGGTCGGTTACAGGTGTATACAGAGGTGGAGGAGAAGTCCAAGCTGTGCGCGTACCGGCGCCACGCGTGCCACCTACCGCGGCTGACGGGACACGTTTACTGCGCGCAGCACGTGCTATGCGACCCGGCCGCCCCCTACCGGCGCTGTCGCCACGCCACACCCGGCGGCCGGCGCTGCCACACTCCCGCGCCCGTCACCAACTATCCTCGGGACCTGGGGTGAGTTGTCCTTGCCCTTTCTATCCTGCAACCACTATTCCTGGGACCTGATGGCTGTGCTTGTTCGACACCTCTTTTGGACACATTTGAAAAGCATGAAAATTAATAGTTTTTAGGTTTCGGACTAGTTGTGCTCAACTGCATGGATCTCTTCAAGACTCAGGTTCACTACTTTATTTTTCTTACCAAAACCTTATTTAAGAACCTCTGCAAAGCATCCGCAAATAAGTTAAAGGGATGTGATTGGCTATTCAAATCTGATTATCGTTGGTTTTTGATTCTGAATGGTATTGCGATATCTGTTGAGCCATTTGACTAGGTCCACAACACCTAGATCAAACAGTGCTCATATTTTACTTTTAAAATCCATGTTCATAAATTTATTCCTGCGCTCCCAGAGTTGAACCTCTAACCTCGCCATTTAAGTGAAATGTATTCACCACAACAGCTGGGGGGTTATTCTGTATCTAAATCAGTCAATTTGCAATTTGATGGGAGCACTCTCCCCAATAAATACTCCATTGAAATGCTTGGAGTTACTATATCAGACCAGCTCAAGTATCGGGGATCCATAGAAGCCCGAGTAAATCAGGCCTCCAAGAAGTTGGGCGTCTTGTACAGGGCTAGGAGATTCTTCAACAGTGACCAGCTGCTGACCCTGTACAAGTCTCGAGTCCGCCCAACTATTGAATTTGGGAGCCACCTTTGGGCTGGTGCCCCAAAATACTTAATAAACCTGCTTGAATCTGTGCAAAGGAGAGCGATCCGTCTGATTGACAATCCGTTGTTAACAGACCGATTGCCTTCTCTAATGCATAGACGCAATGTAGGCATGCTGTGTCTGTTCTACGGGTATTTCAATGGAGCCTGCTCCAAGGAGCTAGCAGCATTGATTCCTGATGCACCGGTGCACGTGCGCGAAACGCGACGGACACGAACTGAACACCCGTTCACGGTTGACGTTGGCTTCATGAGAACGGGCCGTTTTTACGACTCGTTTTTGTGTAAGTCGGCTCGTATGTGGAACGAGCTACCGGCATCTGTTTTTCCTCCCTCCTATAATCCGAGCCTCTTCAAGGCCCGCATTAACAAATCCCTTCCTACAGCCCCTACCTTATTCCGCGTCACAACGCCGCCCAACCGGGTGGTGACATAGTTCCCCTGTCTGTACACTGCACAGGCAGGGAAGCTCTTGTGAGGTGTCACATAAAAAAAAAAAAAAAAAAAATTAAAAAAAAGTCGCATCAGAGCTTCTTTGGTGTCTTGATCCTCTTCCTGATCCATCTACATTAGAACTCCTGTTATGTAAGTTACATGCGACTAATTTAACCCTGTCTATAGACCTACTTTAAGCTAATGCAAAAGATACAGAATCACAGTTTGTTGTTGGCTGCTTGTAATAAAAGATGATATATGTAAATGAACTATGAATGAATGTTGGTTTGTGTCTCCGTTGCAGGTTGTGTTTTGAGCACGCTCGAGCCAGCCTGGCCACGCGCACGCGCTCGGTGAGTCGACACACGCTCAAGCCTTCCCCGGAGGGAATGCTGCTGTCATTAGCGCACTACGTTAAGTGAGTACCAACAAACCCTGCCACTCAACTAAACATTTCTTCTAATTAATTTGTAGTTAAAAACAAGTTAAAGTTTCACAACAAGAACTTTTTTAAATTCTGTTTTGGCACATAATCACCAGTACCATATTATATATATACATATATATTATATTTTTCATTTAAAATACACCAAATCTATATTGTGTCGGGTGCGATGTCATGACAAATGAATTTTGTCATATGATAGATACTCAGTACTGAATTTTGTATGCTAAATTTGAGACATTATTATGTTATGTTTCTGCATTTTAATGGGCAAACTAAGAAAGCTCTTAGTAATGATCCTCGCACATTCCATTGATACCGGTTCCGTTCCCAAAAACAGATTTATTTTCTGTCAGGTTTTTTTCATAAACAAACTCACGTATGAAGCCGGTTGGAATGGGGTAAAGTACCACTGTGCTACTATTTGACATGAATAATAGCATTATAACAATGTGTGTGTTGCTTGCAGTCCCGGAAGGCCCCGCACGGAGTCGTGTGCCTCGCAGGTGTCTGTGGTGAGCGACGCCTCCGACCGTCCCGACTCTCCCCTGCACACAGATCCCTTCAGTGAGTACCAATGCACGTCCGTCTCATTTCCTTTGCCTTCATTGGCTTACCAACCTCTCCTTTAGCATAGGAAGTCTTGGCTCAGGGAGTGGAAACATGACCTGCAAGAGCCATCCCAATCCAAGTGTGAGCTACTGTCCTCTGGCTGAATGACACTGGGAAAGTGTCACGAACGGTAACGGTACCTCCGGGATACAGGGTTGCATCTAGTAGAATAGACCTTACACCAGCATTCGGGCCTCTGCTGGTGTGAACCTTCTATTTCCCTAAATACTTGTGGGATCAAAAATGGTCCATTGAAACAAAAGCTAGTGGTCTAAGAGAAGAGAGCTGAGGCCACCTCGGTGGACTCTTTCCTCTCGGAGCCTTCGGGGAACCAAGGGGCAGTGGAGAGGAGAGCTGAGACCACAATATTTTCTTCCCTCGTGGCCCTTCAGGGAACTTGGGTGACTTTCGATGGAACAACCCTTATTGCTAAATGATACTCTAGGGCAGTGTTCCGCAAAGTGTGCTCCGCGGCACACTGGTGTGCCGTGGCCATTCGTAAGTGTGCCGTGAGTCCCGCGTCACTTCTCACAAAGTTCTCTGTAAATCGGTCTTTACTTTTCTGTGCGGCGCGGCGGCGGGAGGTGGCGTGGGTGGGACTCGATCGCTGCGAAGTGGCCGTGTGCTACGCCGCTACGCTACATTATCACGTGTGCTACACTACATAAGTGGGGTGCTATTGCTACATTATCACGTGATTGCGCACGAGCTATCGGGGTGCATGAGCGTGACAACATAACATTACGATTTCATGGAGCTTAAAACTGATCGGACACTAAAATTAAAATTTTCTGAAACAGAGTTAGCACATTTTGGCTCCACGTAAATAATGAGTATCCACTGCTGTCAAAGCGAGCTATTGCAATTCTATTACCATTTGCCACGACCTATTTATGCGAATTGGGGTTTTCAACTCTCACGATAAAGTAAAAAAAAAGAGAACGCCTGAGGACGATCGACGAAGAGATGCGAGCAGCGTTATCAACGATTGTTCCAAATTTTGATCGTCTGTGTTCAGTTAAACAGGCTCACATTTCGCATTAAACATCTTTTCGTGTTATATTGATTTTAATAATAAATATTAATAAAATATTCTTTTTGGTAAATTTTGGTTCGGAGTGGCCACGCGTATTACGAATAATTTTTAGAAAATAACTTTAGATATGCCGTAATTACTATAAAAGGAAACTTTTTGGCTTGGTGGCGGCGGAAAAATATGCATTTTAATTATCAATTGCGTAAAATTAAAATTCACTTCTCGAACCGATTCGGTGACAGTTCGCGGTCATTCTGTCACTGTTATGTGATAAATATCAATCATAATTACACAAACCCGGCTAGACAAACCCTGCTTTGCCAAACAAACCATTCAAAACCTGAGATGTTTTTTTAAATTATGATGTCATGCAGCTTTCGTAGTTTAACCTCAAAGTTCGCCGTTATTCGTAATAAGCCTAGCCAATCCTATCCAAAATTTACCTTGTTTTTTTTTCTTTGGTGTACCGTTAAAATTTCTTGATTAGTTAGGTGTACCGTGAACATAAAAAGTTTGCGGAACACTGCTCTAGGGGATCCATACGTGGGAAAACGGGGACCTGGAAACAAACTCAAAGGAATGAGTTGAAATGGGAGAAAGCACAATGGGGCCATGGTCTTAGTGCTCATGGGAACTATCCATATACCATCTCCTCTTTAATAAAAGTATATTTTATTTAGCTATAATTTTTTTCATTTTATATCTAGCGGTATACCTCTACTACAATAATATGCTATTCCCTACATACATATTAATATTTATTATTTAATAACCTCTCCAATCTCCCACAGAGCACGTAGACGCGACGGAGGTGAACTCTTGGCTGTGCCCGCGGGTGCTGGAGTGCTGGAGCTCCTCCTCAGACAGTGAGGTGCCGCGCGCCGGGGGCCCGGACGAAGACTCCTCAGGGGCGGAAGACACGGGGCTGGACGGGCAGCCGCTGAGGTTTGCCGGGATCTACTCTTGCGAGGAGGTGGTGAGCGAGACGGGGTCCAGCCTGCGGAGACTGCAGGAGTTGTACCTGCAGCAGCTGCGGGGGCTCTCTACGCGGCTGCGAGAGGCCCGGCGCACCTACCTCACACAGCTCAAGCGAGAGAAGGAGAGCAACTGTAAGTAACGTCTTAATCATCCTTCTTATTCTCAACTTCAGTATGACTGATTGTACCAGTAGCGACTAGTGGTCAAAATATGTGGAGGTTCACCATGTCATTATGCAAACATTCTCGTAAAAACTCTGTGATATCCAAAACAAACTACTGTTCTAAATAATTCCGCAAGTCCGCCTCATATTTATATACATATTTATTTAGTGTTAAGGGACATACTTGACTTAATAAAATCCAAATAATGTCAGGAATCACTGGTTAAAGTAAGTTTAGCTTGTCCCTTAACCCTTTTGCTGCCCGTATGTAAACACAAGATAGATACTCCCACGCCAAGGATTTTAAGAATTTTTTATATTGCCTCATTACTTATTATCCTTAGCACTTAGAGATTGTAAATTATTACCAAAACAAAATAAACTTGTTTACGTTACACTCTTGAAAAGTCTAAACAAGATATCTTTATGAATTGATGCATTATTTGACGAATAAAAACTATCTATGAAACATCAACAAACTTCGACCCGCCGCCATTATCAAATCAGTAATCTCACCAACACATACAGACATACTATAGTAATATCAGTATTCACATCTCTGAAGTGGGACCTCTGTGACATTTCTCACGATACACTTGTGACAATATTATTGTTTTAAACTTCATTATTTATTAAACTTTTATTTACAGTTTCTTATCGTATTAATTATGTTTATAGTTTTTATTCGAATGGTAGACTTAAAAACAGGAATGAATACACAATGCCACATTACACTGGGAACACATATCGAGCCATTTTTCTGCGGCTTTGTTGTTTTGTATTCGCACAAACATGGCCGGCTCTGTATGGCTTGGATTGTTTTGATGTTACCGGTATTGGCTCAGACGTAATGGTGTGTCATGATGAGAAGAATGAGGAGTTGAGTCGAGTTGAGTATTTTTGAGGTGTTTTGCGATTAATTGTCTTATCACACATAACTGATAATCGGAGAAGCTCATACCTGAATTTTTTATGCTGTTGTGTACAGTAAAAGAATTTAACAGATATAAGAAAGAGACAATATTCCCTTATTTGGTCATGAGACAAGAAGCGTCGAGCCATGATAGAGGGTTAAACAAAAAAAATATTAGGAAAAACGACAAATTAACACAATAATTAGTTTCTAAACACAGATAATTAAAATAAAATGTATATGATTATTTTTTCACTCGAAAAGCGGATATAACAACTTATTTCATTTAAAATAACAAAACATGTTGATTAACACAAAACTTATTTGCACTAAAAATATGAGTAGTTAATAAAAACAATTTGTTAAAATAATAACGTTAGAACCACGATTCGTTGCAGATTCTAAGTATTCGCTAACCGTCGAGATAAGAAGGAACCACGTGATACACTAACACAACTACGCGCGCGCGGGGAATTCAAACACTGAGAGGGGAAATATTGTAGTCTCCAGTTTGACGAGGTCTTTCATAATATAAACAAAATCATTTGTCACATCTGTGTAGAGATGTCGCTAGATAAAGGTTCAAATTATTTTTTAAGCCTAAGTTTTGCGCCATCTATACAGAAAGTTCCGAGATATCGCAAGATGAAATTAAAATCACGCATGATTGCGCGCGGCAGCGAGGGCCCGGAATCTAATCAAACATAGATGCGTACGGCAGCCTCCGGGTTAACACCCTGTGTAAATGATACTAATTGTTAATGCTTTATAATATAAACCACTCGAGTTTCGTATTGTGATGAGGCATGTTGGAAATTTTGTATGTTCTTCGGCGCTCGGGAATTTTTATACTGGCCGATAATGAGGAAGTGCGTAGCTCCTCGGCTTCTTAGACCCTGCCGCCACTGATTGTGACCCCCATCCACTCCTCACTGTCCCGTGCGACACAGAGAACTAAGGACGCTTGTGATTGACCATTCCAACGTATCGGTGACTTTGCCAGTGACCAGAGTTTCTCCAGTTTTGAGTTCTCAGTTTGGCGAGCAAAATGTCCAAAATACCCATAAACTCTATTTAGTATACTTTCATTTCCCCTCTTGAATAAAAAAAAATACCCACAAACTCTAATCAGTATAGTTTCATTTCCTGCTTGAATGTACACAATTTTCCTTGTTGGAATAGGCCATTAAAATAAACATATTGAAATAAGCTCTTAGAAGCTGATTTAAACAAGTCGGGCAAACCTTTAAATAACATCAATGTGTATTGATTGATTTGCAGGCAGCATTACGGCGCAGGAGCCCCACACGCTAGAGGAGCGTCACGACCTCAGCACGCTCAAGGCTGCCATCGCCTACCACCGTAAGACAGGTGTGGACGCCGTCCTGCAGAGGAAACTTCAAGAGAAGAGGGCCAAGGTACATTCTCTTCACACACTATCGCCAATCCGTTTGATACACTCCTTTGCTCAATAGAACATATTATGCAGCTTGATTTGTTAGCTTTTGTGTTTCTTCTCTTCTGCTAGATAAATATCTTTGAAACCGGGTTTTCAATAACTCACAAAATTTTCTTTAAAATAAACACAATTGTATAAAGTAGTACACATATGTACATACATTCATGCACACATATACAGGGTGTATCGGCACGTACCCGACAAACTTTAACCAGCTATTCCTTAGCACATTTGGAGTAAAAAATGTTATGGGCACTTTGCTGTCCGGTAACATTTTTTTTAATAAAAAATTTACTATTCATATTTTCGCCACGTGTCACCAATGTTTTATTCTTTGTCAAAGTTTGCAATATTTTGTTCAAGTTTCGTTGAATAATGTATGTACGTACCTACGTTGGCGCGCTTTTACTATCACAACGAAATGGCACGGTACCATTCGTCTCATTTTTAACTATTATTATTTAGTGTGTACGAAAGAGCGAGGACACTTTTTGACACACTTGCTAATAACAGCTGTTGAACACGAGATTCAATGCAAATGACAGTGACGGAGTGTGGATTTTTATTTATTTTTTGTTTTTAATGGAAAAAAAATGTTACCGGACAACAAAGCGCAAATAACATTTTTTACTTCAAATATGCTGAGGAATAGCTGGTTAAAATTTGTCAGGTACTTTTATTTATTTATTCGAGACACAAACAGTACTTGCCGATACACCCTGTACCTATACATATACATATATAAAACACACAGGCATATGCTGGTTAAAATTTGTCAGGTACTTGCCGATACACCCTGTATACATATACATATATAAACACACAGGCATATACTTACATTATTTGGTGGCGATTTTAAATTGATTAAATCTTTTTATTTGTTTTGTTTCGTCAGGTAAGTTATTATTACAGTAGAACCTCGTTAATTCGAAATCCAGCGGACATCAAAAATCGAATTTCGAATTAACGAATTCCCACGTATTTCGAAATTTTATGAAAAAAAAAAAAAAAAAAATACGCCGAAAATCGGATTTTCTCGGCCGCCTCTTCAAATCCGGGTGGTATTTTAGTTGTAAATTCGTATTAATACCAATTATTTCTTTATTTTCGCGGTCGATTACCGTGGCGGCCGGCCCTGTAAATTCAGATATTCGTAAAAATGCTATATATTTACGCGTAAATCGAGATTTCGCTGCCGATTTCGGTCGCGGCCTACCCTTTAAATTGAGATATTCGTAAAAATACGATATATTTCCGCGTAAATCGAGATTTCACGGTAATTTTCCGTCGCGGCCGGCCCTTTATTTCAAATATCTGAATTTGAATTCGTAAAAATACGATATATTTCCGTGTAAAACGAGGATTCGCGGCCGTATTCCGTCGCGGCCGGCTCTTCAAATTCAGATATTCGAAATAAATTCATAAAGATGCTATATATTTACGCGTAAATCGAGATTTCGCTGCCGATTTCGGTCGCGGCCTACCCTTTAAATTGAGATATTCGTAAAAATACGATATATTTCCGCGTAAAACGAGAATTCGCGGCCGTATTACGTCGCGGCCGGCTCTTCAAATTCAGATATTCGAAATAAAAATATGATATATTTCCGCGTTAATCGAATTTTGTCGGCAGTTTTTCGTCGCGGCCGGCCTTTTAAGTTCAGATATTTGAAGTAAATTCGTAAAAATATGTCATATTTCGGGATGGATCGAAAATTTTCGGCCGATTTCCATCGCGCCGTATTTTTTCAACGCGGATATTCGAAGTAAAGTTAGTAAAAATACGATATATTTACGCGTAAATCGAAATTACGCGGCCGAGTTTCGTCGCGGCCGACCCTTTAAATGCAGATATTTGGCGTAAACTCGTAAAACTACGACATATATCCGCGTAAAATGTATTTTCTCGGCCCTTTAAACGGATATTCGAAATAAATTTGAAAAAATACGACATTCCAGTGTAAATCGATTCAGATTTACAAAATAATAATACTAATTAGGACGATGTATAACCACGTAAAAATACATTTTTCGGCGTTTTACCGCCACGGCTGACTTTTAGATTCAGATTTACGAAATATTATGATTTATTTTCGCAAAAATCAAATTTTTTCGAATTACACGAACAAATTTTCGTGCGCGGACAAAAATAAATTTCGAATTACGAATTAACGAATTTCGAATTAAAAAAAATTTTGTATGAAAAAATTTTTCAGCGGAAATTTTTTTTGCGAAAATTTCGAATTACGCGTTTTTTCGAATTATCGGGGTTCGAATTAACGGGGTTCTACTGTATTAAGTATACGAGTAAAAGATCTTAAGTTTCACTGTCCAAATGTAGTTATTGTTTTTGAATTTCGTCGGTAATGGTCGGTATCCATAAAAAGAGCATATTTTGTAAGTATGCACTATAATCCGCCGCTTTCACTAATTGGTACACTTGCCCGCTTTTTAGGATGGCCAATTATTGAGAGATACTGTATTTTTAAATTTTTGAATTAATGTTCATTTAAATGTTATGATTTTACAAGTAACAGGTATTTCAATAGAAAATGCTCTAAAAAAAAAAAACTCGAGCATCATTGATCCCGCACCGATGAACAACCGAGAAATACTCAATTGTGCACTCAACATTTATACGACTTGTACTACAGCTCGTCTGTGGAAAGAAGGCAGGGAAGCCCCTACTACATGCTCCACCCTCCTACTACATGTGTTGTGTTATGTTGCAGATAAGCGAGGGCGTTGTGAGGGGAGGCGCGGTGTGGAGCGGGCGCTGCCAGTTCTGCGAGGGCGGCGTCAAGTGCAGCCTGGCGGCGGTGCCGTCGGCGCGCCACTGCGCCAAGCACATCCTGGGCGACCGTCACCAGGTCCTGTTCCGGCGCTGCGGGGCCCGGCGCGCCGGTCTAGTGTGTCGCGAGCCCATCCCGGCCCTGCAGCCCAGCGACACCTGCACCCTGCACCACCACCTGCTGCCCTACCAGACCTTCACACTCAAGGTACCTCCCACTTGTCTGCTTTGACTGCTTCGTCCACTGCAGACTGAGACTGTTATATAGGTAGTTCAATAGAGCCTGATGTATGGAGCCAGCAGCATTGATCATCGGTGAACTCCACAGACACAAGTGGAGCACCTGTTCGTTTGGGTCGTTCCTTCAACTCTTTTTTGTGTAACTCAGCTCACATTTAGAACTATCTGCTGGCATCTGTAATTACGCTCTGAATTTATTCTGCGGTAAATATACCATTACTTTATTGTTTATGTATGTAGTTTTTTTTTTATGTTATGTTGACATTGAATCACTCCCGGTATTTATGTAAAAAAATAAAAATGTTTTTATTAAAGTTCTATAGAAATAGTCATAATTTTTTTGTTTTTTTTTTGGTCAATTTATTTTTTTTAAACATACAATATAACACAAAACCTTAAATAAAAATTAATTGTAATAACACACTATCTTCACCTAAATTCTGTACAGTGTGGTATTCCTTGAAGCACTCTGGGACATGCAATGCTACTTGGCACCATTTAAACTCCTTTGCTCCCATTGAAACAATACCCCGAGTTAGACTCGCAAAGTTTATAAATCTTGATTCCGAATCATTTGTATAGTCTTGGATATCTGATTCATCAGGTTCTGCCAGAATATCCTCGATTTCATTAAGATTCAATCGTCTTCAATACAAAGTAAAAATGAATCACAGAATTATCTGTAGATTGAAATAAAAATAAATCTTCAATATTGATTATTTTAAAATTATTTCAAGAAACATCCTTTGATTCTGATCTAGAATGAAAGAACCCTTTATCTTTCAGTTGTCTTAGTATTGAGTGAGGTGTCAATGCATAGTACTTAGTATTGAGTGAGGTGCCAACGCATAGTACTTAGTATTGAGTGAGGTGTCAACTCATAGTACTTAGTATTGAGTGAGGTGTCAACGCATAGTACTTAGTATTGAGTGAGGTTTCATTGTATAGTACTTAGTATTGAGTGAGGTGACAATGCAAAGTACTTTGTATTGAGTGAGGTGTCAATACATAGTATTGAGTGTGGTGTCAATGCATATACTTTTTACGTAAAAATAAATACACCCTAAATGATGGCGGCTCAGAATAAACAGAACTAACGGAATGGGTTAATAAATCCCATCCTACAAAATGGGAGATCCGGAAAGAATACAATGCTGATTTAAGTGCAATAAATAAGTTAAGAAAGGGAAGCTTTGATTGTTTAAACATGAGCGGGTAAGCAAGGAAGGGAGTGTAAGAAAAATATGATGCAAAAAAAAAGTAGGAAAACGACCAGGAAAGTCATGACACAATCAAGCGAATCAAAAAACTCAATCGGGGTATGTCTAGAGTCGGAAGAGTATGTGGGAGATGATGTAGTACGAATGTGAATGAAGCAAGGAGTATGTGGGCAATCCATCACAGTTTCATGTCTTAGAAATTTCTAACCATGTTATTCTTTTGCAGAAACATGAATCGGATTCTGAGGACACGGCCATGGAAACGCCGAGCCTCAACAACTCCTCGGACGCGCCCACCTGACGCTGGAGAGCCTCCACCTGCTTCATCCAGTCACTGCCCGGGGCCCGGCCCTGAGCAAGCACCAAACACAGCAGCTGCCATTTATTGATCATTCGGCCAAATGTTGAAATTGAATAACTTCGCTTCCCAACTGCGGTCTAACGAAACGAAATGGCTGTTGAATGAAGCTATTGTATCAGTTTGATGTTATAACCGAATGAGACTGCTGAATTAGTGGCACAGTAGTGTGGACTTAGAAGGGAATTGACCATTACCTAATGTTAGTATGTATCGCCTTATGTTCATCATTATTACATATTACTAGAGTTAAAAACCAAAGTTTATTAAAACGCAATCATATTTGTAAATATAATCAGTTTTTTTTTTAAATTATTTATTATTTTTTACTGTAGAGAGATAAAGTACAGATAGAGGTGTGTAGCAGAAGTCGGGGACGCCCGAGGAAGACATGGCACGACCAAGCGAATCAGATACTTCGAGTCGGACCATGTCAGGAGTCAGAATAATAGAAGAGGATGTATGAATGTGAATGAGGCAAGGAGTGTGTGCCAAGACTGAGTTGTTTGGCGGTTCGTCCTCCCTGCCTACCCCTGCGGAGAAACGGCGTGATGGTTAGTTAGTTAGTTGTTGTTTGTCATGAAGTTATCTCATTTACTCCCTACTTCTGGTGAACTTAACCCCTCAGGCCCCGGGCATATTCTGTCAGAAGAACGGAGTATTTCCGCTTTGCTAAAAATCCAAATAAATTGATTATTTCTGTAATTTCTATCCGAAAACTAAAAACTCTTTTTGAAAGGTGAAGAAATACACTTTCAAACTTTATTATTGGAAATAAATTTACAAAGTTTTCAAAATGGCTAAGCTTACATTATTTAGACTAAACACTGAACTAAATTATTGATTAATCAATTAAAAAAACACACATTTTATTAGAAAAATGCATTAAACATAATTTGTCACCAATTTTTTGTCATTTCGTTTAAAAATAATTAATAAAAAATTCACAAAGTATCATAATTTTTTTCACAAATTGTGGTCGGAACCTTTTGTTTCATAGAGGTGTACATTTAAATTCTTTTATCGTTAACCTCTAGATTTAAATATAAAGCGTGGTGTTTTCTCTTTCTAACACCGTTTAGATCATATTTCTCACCAAGACAGACAGCAAGGGAGACCATATGATCTGATCCCAAAAGCGAACAAATTAGCCAGAAGGTTTAATAAAACATCTGCCCTCATGATAGACACTGTAACTCTAAGAAAAAGAAGGAGGAAGCGCAACGCGGCTTAGGGGCCGTTCAAGTATTACGTAAGCAGATTTATTACAATTATTTACCCCCTTGTCACCAAAAGTAAGCAAAGCTCTTACCCCCCCCCCCCCCCCTCCCATGCTTACGTAAAAATTGGTACCTATATGCATTTTTCTGTTAGTGTATTCTGTTTTTTTATTGATTCATAAGTAGCACTTATAAAATAGACTTAGGATAGAGGACTTTTGCACATAATATTCATTTAAACAAACTTTATTGACACAATGGGAATCCCCGAATATGTATTCGGTTTTCAAACATAGACAAATGTGTGGGTTGCCAATGTGTAAAAAAAAAAAACTACTGCCGAGCAGTGCTGACGTAATCACTATCTCGACCCCCCCACCCCCCCATGTCATTAAAAATAAGCAAAGCAAAGACCATCCTGCCCCCCTATAGTGCTTACATAATACTTGAACGGCCCCTTAACACAAAAATGAATCACAATAATAATTTACTAAGCATTTTCGAATGTTGAAATTCTTACAGATCCATTTCATTGATGGCCATAGACCTTATGTAACTTGGCCACAACGGTTTTCTTTTAAGCAATAAGGACACACCTGCATTGGTGATCTACTGATTGGTTTTACTAATACTTCCTATATTTGTGCCACACTCCAGAGTGTGACAAGAGTAGGTATAGAACCCAGATAATTAGAAAAAAATATCCAAGGTATTTTATTTTCTACAACGATTTAAAATGTTGCCATTTTCGTTTTTCTGCCAAAAAGACATGTTGGTTTTTAATTGTGAATTTGGGGACGTTGACATCACGGCGGGCGACGTTTGTGACAGCCCTTTCATCAGCCTGTAACTTTCTATGTCATAATGACGTTGTAGCCAGTTGGACCCTTTTTGGAAACTTTAAAAAACAATCTAAAACCATTTCAGTTTTTAAAATCGATAATTATGAAAATATTAACAA
The DNA here is from genome assembly GCF_061612785.1 of Hesperophylax consimilis. Classification (NCBI taxonomy): domain Eukaryota; kingdom Metazoa; phylum Arthropoda; class Insecta; order Trichoptera; family Limnephilidae; genus Hesperophylax; species Hesperophylax consimilis. The sequence goes on from NC_142862.1 coordinate 28,566,374, forward strand.
TTCACATTTTTAGTATTATTTTATTTATTTTATATTATAGAAACAAATATGATTTACAGAGATGAAACAATATACAAGAATAAGATACTTCATGTTGTGTACCTATGATTCCTTGTAATGTCTGCTAAGTGGTATGTTTCTTCCTTAATTACCAGGTGACGTGTGTAGTATATAGGTGTGTGTGTCTGTCTGTATGTATGCGCATTGAACAGTTTAAATTATTGACATGATTCCACTTTTGAATTTGGGCAGTGAATCTGAAAAAATATCAATGTTAGAGTTAAGACAAATATTATTTAGCTCGGTTAATTGGCGAATTAGATGCTGTATTTGTTTTATAATTAAACATGTGGAATAGCACTGTATCTCGTGTACGTCTCAAAGGTATGTTAAAGTTAATAAGGAACAGAAGTTCGGTACAGTCAATGTCATTGTTTAAAATTCTGTATAAATATTGAGTCAGCTACTGCTCGTCTTCGCTGCAAAGTTTCAAATGTACACTCAAAGTTAATTATAATGATTAGAATCAGAAAAATTAGCTTCAAGCCATCCACACATTAATTTCTAACGGTATTCCTAGTTTATGTGAAATACCCCATATAAATGAATGTGCAACTGAAGATATGCCCTGCATGAATGTGACGGCAGTCTTCCAGTCTTCCTTCATTATAGCCTGTCATTCGAGACAATACATTGTGCCATTCCAATATCACAGTAAATTCTTACATTGTAATCGTAACCCTTGGGGTGATTTTGCACAAAAACGCTATACAAATCATCAATCTATATTATTATTATTCTACAAAAGACAAAGACATAACACTAAATCTGAAGTGACCTACCTACCTGTATCGGTATGAACATAAAGGATGCTAGCAAGTAATATTTGTACAGCACCTTTGAGGTGATTTTCACAAAAATCACACGATTACAAATAATCCAATTAAATTATTACTACATAGTGGACTATTGCTAATGTCTTTCTCGGGCGTCTCCGAATTCTTCCACCATTCACTACTGTATACCACAATGTTACTGTTAAAAAACTACATTACATCAACTTTAATTCCACTCCGTATCTCATTCCAGTGCAGAGGTATTGCGTTAAGTATTCCTCGGGCGTCCCCGACTTTTCCTACCGTTCTCTAAACACTCCTGGCACTAATAAGAACAAACTTTGAAATTTTCAGCAATATTGGTTGCCTACTTTTCGAGTTTTGCGAACAAAAACATACCCAGGCTGAATTTTTATATAAAACGTGTACCTGGCATTGCTATGGATTTTTCTTTAGGCCTTTTTAAGATATACAATTCCGTAGTACATCATTTGGATGCATCTCATAAGGTTTAGCCAGCGTTAGCAATGTAAGCGCCTGAAAATATTTTGTTTACAACTTGATTACAAAACATCGACTTTTCTCTACTTTCTATAAATAAAAATAATGATCATGGATGATAATGAAGACCCTATCAAAAATCCGTTGCGTAGTTTAAAAGAACTAAGCGCACAAACAGAGAGACGCGGATAGCAACTTTATTTTATACTAGGTATTTAGAGAACAATCTATTGTTGGATTTTGAAATGAGAATATTTTTGGTTCCTAACATAATGCCCTTTTTCCACAGTACCTACCTACCTAACTTTCCTAACTATCACTATTTACAAACTTGATTTTAAACTGCTTATTTGAAAAATGGAACAGAAAAAATGAAAATCGAATTCTTTGATTTTGAACAGAAAGAAGAGCATTATATTTTGTTTCTGGTTGGTGATGTTGGTTGTGAAGATAATATCGTTTTTTTGTTCATTTTGTTATAATTTTGCGCTCTAAATTATTATCGAACTTTCATTCAAAATATAAAAAATAGTGATTGTGTTCTGTGCCCGAATTCCTCCAGCAAATGTTCTCGTGGTCAGTGATTTCATTATCCTACATTCACTTTCATCCAAATGCTTCAGACATTATATTATATAATTCATTTGATCGTTGTACATCAAAAATGGGTTATGTGCACAGACATAGGAATTAATAGACGAGAAGATAATGGCGAGGGGTAAAATCAACTGTTGAAGAACGAAGGGAGTGAAGCTGACTGTGATTCGTCAATAAATCAATCTGACAGTAAATAGGCATCTCGCATTATAATATCACCATTTACTTCTTAAAAGTAAAATCTGCTTTTGAATGAATAGACATTTTTACATGGGAGCGCAAATTACTCGCCACGTTATGAACTAATTTGCGAAGTCCAAATTCGGCAAAAAAATTCGGTTTTATTTTCAGAGTCGAATATTTCGTTTAAGTATTTAGTGTTTTGTGTTTCGCGTCCAGACGTTTCTCGATGTGATAGTAACAACTGATTCATATTATACGATGTGAATATGCTTAAAATAAAGTAAAATAATGCTTATATATGGAATGTAATACGACAATTGGGTTTATTATCTTTTTCACATCTATTTTTACAAGTTTTCATAGCATAAGTCAACATTTTGCCGTGTTATTTCGTAAAATGAACCGATGATGCCTCGACCATAGTTCGCACAAGAATGATGACGTCACGTTTTCAAATTTCACTTGAGGCCATACGCGAGCACAGCCGGCTCCAATGGAACCGGTATGGGGAGTGGGGATAATACGCTTTTAATCACTTTAGGGCAGGTCTACTAATATTCATATGTCTATGGTTATGTGATGATTTTGACGAAAATGAGTTAAATATACAGTTTTTGCATTTTTTTATCCGCCTTCAACAATTTGTGCCGTATGATAGGAACGAATATTTAAGGTGATAGAAAAAGAGTCATGTGCCAATAATCAAAATTTTGCATTTAAATAAGAGCCACGCAATCTTATTTTACATGACCCATATTTAACCTTTTAACCGCGTTAATTTGCTCCGTTTTATCTATACCCGTACGCGGTACATATTTTCAAATACCTATGCACGCAATTAAATGTCAAATTAAAGCATTCTGGCATGATTTATTGGACTATACACGGTGTCCGGAAACTCGTAGTACAAGCGGGAAACTGGAGAATCTACACCACATGGGGAACCCAAAAAAACATAAAGTTTTTTGATTTGAGCATTTTCAAAAAAAAAACAAAAAAATATATTTTTCGGCTATTTTAGGGTTAAAGTTTTTTCTGGTGTTTAGGGTTAAATAACAGATGTTTTAACCCTGCAGAGCAGAAATATTTTATGATTACACCGGGTTAAATGAAGGGTGATTTCAAAATAATGCTTCAAATCCGAGTTTCTTCATTTGTTTTACTTTCAAATAGTTTTAATTAGTTGGGTACTTTGATCTTCAGTAATAATTTATAAGAATTTGATTAAAAAAAAAAAAAAAAAATCAACTTCAAACTCGATAACGAAAGCTCAAATAAAAAAAAAATATACTACAAAAACGACTCCAAATGTGATGTAGATTCACCAGTTTCCCGCTTGTACTACGAGTTTCCGGACACCCTGTATAGACAGAACAGATTATTCTCCACAATATGATAAAAAATCCTTGTGTGTCAACACTCTTAGATGTTTATAAAAACAAAAACATAAAATTTCATACAAAGACGTACCGTATTTTTTTAATGTGGTCCCGCCATTCACTCGGCGTGTGTGTACATAGGTGATAGACACAAGTGGGACACCATGAGCACTTATCATTTTTAGTTATGAAAACTTTTTCTAAAACTGAACACTTAAATTTTATGTCACAAAATATAATAACAAAATTGGACTAACGCCATCCGTTGACAAAATTGTAAACTATAGCACTCGAAGGCGCAAAGAGGCTCACTTGATTATCGATGTTTTTTAATGAAATACAATTTTATTTTCGAGAAATTCTTGTAGATGTCAGCATCGTGATAGTTCTACAAATGTTCAAGCTAGCGGGAAATAAATTTATGTCGAATGACCGCTGGAATATCGGCATTCAAAGTTTCCGTATCAACTGTTGATACAGCCGCGTATGAGTATGGACTTTTTGCCGTAGCAACAGTTGATACGGCCGCGTGCAAAGAGTTAATCTAAAATTCTCATAATATGGCAGTACATAGTGATACATCAATCAGTTAGGACAAATAATGTTAAAAATAAGTAAATCCTTAAAAACAAGCAGGTTGGTTGGCCTAGATGCAAATGAAAACAGCCAGAACGAGTGCGTAAGTGATGCTAAATAGCAGCAGCGTCACGGCCATTCTCAGGAGCAGGCTGGCTGACTGCACGGTGAGCCCCACGCTCCGGGGGCTGGTGGAGGGCTGGGTCTCCATGACCTCCGGGCCCTGAGAACTGGGGAAGGTTTTAGTGCTGACGTTATTGCTCATTGTGATGTGGTCCACAAAGACCAGGAAAGGAGCACCCTCGGGGATCGCTTTGAATTCAACGCATATTTTCTGTAACAAATTAAGTATGTTACAATAAGTGGAAGGAAGAACATTATTATTAGGTACATCTATATTTTTTAAACTGTGCCCTTCTCACTAGGGCAGGGGTCGGCAGACCTTGGTTCTTCAATTCCAGCTTCACCTGCACTCCTCTGCATCCTCATTGGAAGAGCACGACACACAGCTGCCAAATCAATATGGGGACCAATTGATTTAACTTACTCTCAAATGATAGAGAAAGTACAAAAGAAGTTTCTGAGATATTTATATCTTAGAGACTTTGGATATTATCCCTGGTTATATCCATCAGCCTTTTTGTCTGGCATGCTGAGTATTAATAGCCTCACCGATAGAAGGTAAACTGCTTTGCTGACAACAGCATATTAACTTTTAAACGGTAACATCTGTATTCCAGATATAATAGAAAAATTTGAGTTTTATGTCCCCGACAATTACACAAGAGCGCGCAGGCACAGAACCTTTGTCGTTCCAAAATGCAGAACTAACTTACCATTAGTAATGCCGCTCGGAAAAAAGATTCTGTTACTAAATTACCTGTCCCCTGATATAGATACTTTCCAATTAAATATTAAACAGTTCAAAAACGCAATTATTACAAAATAAAATAAAATGTTTATTTATTATTTGTTATGTATAACTGTAAATGTGCATTTAAAATAAAATAAAATAAATAAATCAACTAAAACGGAAATATCGCTATTCAGATGCAAAAATATTCTACCCACTGGAAATGATAGCTAGATGTAGTCAACCAGAGCCAAGTTAGCTTCTCAGAAGCTGGGCGTACTGTGTACAGTAGAGTCCTGTAGGGCCTGCAGGTAGTTCACAACTTGCTGACCCTGTACAAATAGCAAGTGAGCCCCCATAAATAAACCATTCGCTATGTGGATACATTCATATACTTACAATGTAGATCCACATTTGTCTAATTTAATAACCCTGCACACACATCGTATTCCAGCCGCCTACAAAGGTGTGGAGATGAGGTCTCATACTCCTGTTCCATAATATTTTAGCACATAACTTGTTTTAAATGGAGTAATATTTATGTCATATAACATATATACAATATAACATTTTCCTATCATTTTTGGCAACCGAAGTGCTATGTATAGTATACCACTTACACTCTGATAACATTTTCCTATCAACTTTATGGTAAGGGTGAGCAGGTACTCACGATGGGCTCCACTTTCAGCTCAGGGTAGTTGAAGCGCACGGGGAAACTGTCCCAGCAGCTGGTGTTGGAGTAGGTGAGGCTGCCCAGGGTGTGGCGGCGTCCGTTGGTGACCAGCAGACGGAAGGCGGGCTTCTGGCTTTTAAGGAACACGCGAAGCAAGCTCTCCTTGTTGCCGTCCATGTCGCTCCGCGTGCCGCGGAACAGGTGGCAGAACTTTAGGTCCTTGCTGACCTGAACACATTACACTGAACCAAAGATGTCTCGGGAAATTTCCTTAGATCATTGAAAATTCCCCTATATCTGGAAAAATATCACCTACATCTAGGAACAAAAGTATTAAATAGTACAAAATCGTTATTTTTAATGTGGGAAATTACTAAGAATTTATACCGATTGGATATTATATGTTAAGTTGTATAAGTAAGATGTTTAAGTAGTACTTGGAAGGGAATGGCCGACAAAGATGTCGATGAGGTTCGCTATCCATCACATCGCCAACCCTTCGGTGGCGCAAAGAGGAGGACGGAACGTGATCAATGTCGAATTGGTACATGGAACATTAGAGGAGGAATGGAAAGAAAGATGAACGAACTGTGTGATACAATGGTGAGCAAATGTTTGGACGTACTGTGTATAACAGAGAGTATGAAAAAGGGTAGCGGTACAATGCAGCATAATGACAGGCTCGTCATTTGGTCTGGGAGACCAGATACGGAGAGGGCTTGTCAAGGTATTGCAGCGCTACTGTCTCCCAGAATGATTGAATGTATGTTGCAGTATGAATGTGTAAGTCCGAGAATAATGTGGATCAGATTTAAAATCGGTTTGACAAGGGTGTTTCTTGTTATTTGCTACGCCCCTGTTAATTCTGAAAGCGATGAAGTGAAAGATGATTTTTGGACTGGTGTGAATTGATGTAATGAGGCTAAAAAATATGAACGAAAGGATTATAATGGCAGGCGATTTGAATGGGTGGGTGGGAATTAGACGTGACGGATTTGATTCGGTCTTAGGTATGTTTGGGGATAAAAGAACGAATGACAACGGGAACAGAATACTTGAAATATGTTTAGAGTGGAACCTGTTTGTGTCGAATACTTTTTTCGATCATAAAGGTATCCACCAATATACGTGGGAAAGAGGAAATGAGAGGTCAATTATTGATTTTGTAGTAATTGACTCTAGGTTGAGAGCTGTTACCGAGGACACAAGAGTTTTCAGAGGGGCTGAGGTCGAAACTGACCACTTTCTTGTAGTGTCAAGAGTAAACCTCTTTCGCGGTTGGCGCTCTAAAGTGAAAACGGTACTAACTCCAACAAGAGTCAAAATAGAAAAACTACAAAACGATAATGTGAGAAGTAAGTATGTGAATTGTGCAGATATAAGATTGAATGCGAAGGAAATGGATGGTCTAAGCATAGACGAAACATGGAACCACATAAAAGTGTGTCTTTGTGAATCTGCTAGGGAGGTTTGTGGAATAAGTACGCAAGGTAGGAAGAAAGGTGATGCATGGTGGGATGATGAGATTAAAGCACTGGTCTCAGAGAAGAAGAAAGCGTGGTTATGTCTGATTGCGGCTGGCAGTGCTTCCAGCGAAGAGAAGTATCGAGCGAAAGAAGTATATAAGGAATGTAAGAAAAAAGTAAGAGTTGGAGTGAAAGAACGAAAGAAACGCCTGTAAGAGGAAGAAGGAATGAAAATGACAAACCATTTCCAAGAAAACATTAAATTGTTTTGGAAAGAAGTCAAAAGGTCCCGGAGTGGCCCAGAAAACGGAAGCATGAAAGTGATAAAATCAAAAGAGGGAAAAATGTTGACGAATGAGGAAAAAATAAAAGAGAGATGGATGAATTATTTCGAGGAAGTCTTCGAAAGTGAAGTGAGTGACAGTGATTCCAGCGGCGAATCAGATATGAATGACGATGGAGTGAATGTAACCGAAATTAGCATGGATGAGATAGAAAGTTCGATTAAATGTATGAAGAATGGTAAGGCTGTGGGGTTTGACAATATTGCTGCTGAATATTTTAAAGGAGGTAGCCGTATAATTCTCACATGGTTGTGCAATCTTTTTAACCAATGTTTAAAGGAGGGTTACACGCCTTTAGATTGGAGAAGGGCAGTGATCATGCCATTATACAAAGGTAAAGGGTCACGTATGGAATGTGGGAATCATAGGGCTATTAGCCTGCTAAGTTCAGTTGGCAAGCTGTATGGTAGAATTTTGATTGAAAGAGTAAGAAAGGAAACAAAAGATAAAATATGGGATGTGCAAGGTGCTTTTATGAGTGGAAGGGGGTGCATGGACCAGATCTTCTCATTGCGTATGATCACTGAAAAGTTTCTAGCAAAAAACCAGAAACTTTTCTGTGCCTTTGTAGATCTACAAAAAGCATATGACCGGGTCGACAGGAAAAAGCTATGGAAGGTGTTGTCCAAGTATGGAGTGAATACAAATCTGACTCAGGCAATTGCGTCTCTGTATGAGGGAAGCGTTGCATGTGTTAGGGTGAACGGTGATTTTACGGGGTGGTTTGATATCACAAAAGGTGTTAAACAAGGCTGCGTAATGTCACCGTGGTTATTCAATCTATACATGGATAATTGTATGCAAGAATTGAAAGAGGTGGGATTGGGTGCGAATTTGAATAATTTGAAAGTATGTTGCCTGTTGTATGCTGATGATGCGGTGCTGATTGCTAATAGTATAGAAGATCTACAGTCTCTCGTGTCTAGGATGAACGAAGTATGCATGAAGAATGAGTTAATGATGAATGTAAGTAAGTCTAAAGTAATGGTGTTTGAAAGAGAGAGTACGAAAACAGTGTGCAATATAATTGTGAATGAGGAATACTTGGAGCAGGTGGATGAGTTTGTGTATTTAGGAAATATGTTTACGAGAGATGGGAAGGCTGACAGAGATATTGAAAGAAGGGTAAATGCAGGTAATTCCGTTAATGGAGGGCTGAACGCCGTTGGCGCTAACAAAAAATTGTCCAAAGAAGCGAAGTTAGCAGTCCACAACGGAGTGCTGGTACCTACTTTGATGTATGGAAGTGAGGCATGGAACTGGCAAAGAAAGGATGAAAGTAGATTGAATGCTGTTGAAATGAGATCCCTGAGGCGTATGTGTGGTAAAACCATGTTTGATCGTGTGAGGAATGTGGAGATCCGCAAAGAGTGCAAGGCTGATGTAAGCGTAATGAGTAAGATTAAGAAAGGGACGCTTAGATGGTTTGGGCATGTAGAGCGAATGAGCGAAGATAGGAGTGTAAGGAGGATATATGATGCAAATGTGAATGGTAGCAGAAGTCGGGGACGCCCGAGGAAGACATGGCACGATCAAGTGAATCAGATACTAGAGTCGGGCCATGTCAAGAGTCAGAATAATAGAAGAGTATGTATGAGACGATGTATGAATGTGAATGAGGCAAGGAGTGCGTGCCAAGACCGAGTTGTTTGGCGGTCCGTCCTCTCTGCCTACCCCTGCGGGGAAACGGCGTGATGGTTAGTTAGTTGGATATTTGGTGGGGAAAATGCGGGGATTCTGCAAAATGAGAACTGACGTACCTAATAGACCAAGCGACCGATGACCGTAAAAATTCTATTCGATAGGCCACCACCAATGAGTACTGGGTATTAATTAAAACCGCATAAAGTTAATAAGAAAACGCGTTCTGCCAGATTTCTACTCGGGAGGAATCCTGGAAACGGACGACTTTCGGTGTCATTTTTGGAAAGAAAATATCTGACGTGCTACCTTACTAAAACTAACAACTAATTAGTTCTTTATGATAAAAAAATTAGTTCTGCCAACTTTTGCAACGTGAGAAGTAGAAACCTGGGAGTGGTTTATTTATGCCTGGCAGACTACCTGAAACGTCACCTCCAGTGGTGTTAAAATATCTAATCTGCCAAAATTTAGGTAAAGGTTTCCTCTTTTCGAATATGTGTGTCAAATAATCGAGCGAAAACTGCCTTTCTTCTTACTGATACTGTTTAATAACTTACTTAGCTATCGAATTCACCGCAACTATAAAGTTGGCCGAACGACATAATCGAAAAGAAATTTACCTAATTTCTAGAATTTATTTCGTTCAGGTGGCGGATGAAATGTCGCATTGCCAGGTGATTTTTAGGTCATCTGTCAGGCGCTTATTACCTTCAGAGGCAATAAAATATCTCATCCCCACCCGAATGTAACGGATGCTAGAATTAGGTATGATATAGTAATCCCTCTCTACGAATATATATATTTCTACCGACATACCATCGAGGAGAACCCTGTGACAGACGCGATTATTCGAGCAAAAAATGCCTGAAAAGTCACGGACCGCTACTGCAATATCTATGTGATATAACGCAAAAATATTATGTAAACCGACTCTTGAGAGGGAGTGAAAATTTCTCAAAAAATATTTAGGATTTGATAGGGGACTTTCTATGTCTCGCTAAAGGGCCTAAATGCCTTTGCTAGGTGACCTTCTATGTCTTAATTTTAATTCTTCAAATTATCATAGGTCTCATAGACATATGAATATTAGTAGACCTGCCCTAAGTGATTAAAAGCGTATTATCCCCACTCCCCATACCGGTTCCATTGAGCCGGCTGGGCTCGCGTATGGCTTCAAATGAAATTTGAAAACGTGACGTCATCATTCTTGTGCGAACTATGGTCGAGGCATCATCGGTTCATTTTACGAAATAACACGGCAAAATGTTGACTTGTACTATGAAAACTTGTAAAAATAGATGTGAAAAAGAGAATAAACCCAATTGTCGTATTACATTCCATATATAAGCATTATTTTACTTTATTTTAAGCATATTCACATCGTATAATATGAATCAGTTGTTACTATCACATCGAGAAACGTCTGGACGCGAAACACAAAGCTGGTTGGTTGCTGGGAAGTAAATTATGAACATTTATAAAAGTGTCTTAACTAAATACTCTGAAACTAACTACGACTCTGCAAACAGAAGAAATTTAGTTTGACGAATTTGGACTTCGCAAATTAGTTCATAACGTGGCGAGTAATTTGCGCTCCCATGTAAAAATGTCTATTCATTTAAATGCAGATTTTACTTTTAAGAACTAAATGGTGATATTATAATGCGAGATGCCTATTTACTGTCAGATTGATTTATTGACGAATCACAGTCAGCTTAACCCCCTTCGTTCTCCAACAGTTGATTTTACCCCTCGCCATTATCTTCTCGTCTATTAATTCCTATGTCTGTGATAGGTCTAAATGCCGTTGAAAGGGAACCTTCTGTGTTGTTAATTGTGAAAGGGCCTGAATGTATTTGATAGGAGACCTTCCATGTCTTATTAAAATTATGAAAGGGGTAAATGTATTTCATAGAGAACATTCTATGTCTTACTGAATACCACTGATAGGGGACCTGGTAAACATTTACGGTCGCAGGCCAATGCCTTATGCCGGCCACAGGGCATAGGCCCGATATAGAGCCTAGGCCCTGTGGCCGGCACTGAGCCAAACGACGCTGGTAAAAAATCTTAAGAGCGCTGTGTTATGGTACGTAGGTATATATTTGCGAACCGAAACGCGAACCTAGCCACGAATTGCGGGAAAGGAACGAAGCAACTGCAAACGGCGTTTCGCGACATTTGCTGTTGCTTCGTTCCTTTCCTATAAGTTGAGGTTCAATTCGGCTCGCGTATGTTTACGTGTATTAGGTGTATTTTCAACACTTTGCCTTCTCGGCATGTTGGCACCTGGAGCGGACTACTCCATGTGCTCCTCCACACGGTCGGCCCTGGCTGGACACGCTCTACGTCCTAAAATATTACCGGGAACCTTCTTTAATATGTCTTGTTAGTTACGAAAAGGCCTGCGTACTTTAATAAGGCCTAGAAAAAAGGGTCGTTGTTCGAAGACTTACCTCCAGAATGATATTTTCTGAATCCCAGCTGACCGGCTTATCGCCGTGCGTTGCTTTATCAAAAAGGAGAAACTTATATCCATCGGCGTCGCCGCTGTGCTCCGTGAACATGGAGAAGTCCTGGTTGCACCAGCCCTCGTACACATACTGCACCGCGAACACTCGGCCTATTCCAAAGTTCAACAAGCACTGGATTATAACAACATGGACATGTAGCATTGACATCTCACCATCAACGTGCATTGGTGCATACGCTACTAAGAATTATAATTATTTACGATACAAATATGTCAAAAGAAAATCTCATTTTCATTTTTTCTATCGATTCTATCTACTATTCAAATGTTTTCGGCTTTCGAATTTGTTGTCCGCTTACCGCTATGGAGGATTTTTGGGTAGGTACCACCTATTTATTATATTTAAAAAACTACCTCTACGAGGTTTGTTCACCCCGCAGACTACAGTCCGGAACAACTTTTTTCAACTCAACTCATAACAAATGGCGCAAAATCGGTCCTGAGCCAAACGACGCCTGGCGCCAGTGAAAACCTCTGGGACTCTTGTATTAGGTGTTAGGTATTATCAGCGCTTCTTAGCGCTTTGGCAACTCAACGCCCGAATTGCCCAAGTGCACCGACCCCTGAAATATAGTTTTGGCGCTACGCTGTGTGTTCACAAATGTGAACACAAACTAATGAATGAACTATCTACGGGTCTTTATTATTTCTTTAGACTGATTTGTGGATGGTTTGAAAACTCGGTCATCATGGAGAGCATTCATTTCTATGTTCCCGATGGTTATCTACGTCACCGATAACATAGACTATTTTATCTCCCGGCCTGCAGAACTAACTTGCCTGCAGGTCATGCCTGTGGGGAGAGCAATCTTGCTGTTGAACAGAATCAATTCGGATATCGACATGTTTTGCATCAATGAAGCTTCCTTTAAAAGGCAAGCTCTATTATCACTGGTATAGTTGATATATACACTGTTAATATTACCTAATCTAAGAATTCTTATTACCTATAAAAATATTTTAAAAACGCATTGAAATTGACAATTTTGTAATGTTTTTGAAATGAATAAACAAAATTGAATTGAAAATGTGCTAAAAGATGGCTTTCCTTTCTACTTTAATTTAACATTTTAATCTTATTTTGTATATTTTTCATGTAGTAACCCTACCCCTACGTTCAGTGCTCACGCCTTCTTGTGCGTTGTACCTTCGCCAACTTCCCGTGAAAGATATGTCTACAACTACTTATCATTAGCAGAAGTAAACATGTAACACTGAACACAGATATAGCTTGCCTCCTGCTAATCTGACAGTGACACAATACCTATACAGCATCATGAGATACGCTGAGTCACAGTGGCCTGGGGCCATGTTACCAATTGTCAGTCTATTGACTGTTACCTGTTCTTGTTCTACCGTCCTACCCGTCGTGAGGTCTGTGCGTGATAGGTGCACACAGCCCGACTAGACCACCTACAGACAGTACACCTAATGTGGTTCGATTGACGCTTATCATTCCTTCAACCCAGCAGATACCTATCTACTTCATAAGTGTGTTAGTGTGAAATATATATTATCACTTTCTACATGAAATACATCTTCTGCAGTTCACTCTCCATTCATCATAGCAGTTTCACTTTTCATTGTGCATTGTAACAGGCAACAGATAGGTTGTAGGTAGTAGGCGGTAGGCATTGTAGGCTCTAGGCATCTCGTGCAGACTGCATTGTGTTATTGAGACCTCTCATCTCATCTCCGTGATTTGTGTTCTGTGATCTCAGCTCTGTGGGAGGCTGTTTTGACGGCTGAGGCCTGTCCTTGAAGTATTAATAAATCTACTAGGTATATAAATTTGGATGTATGTATCTATGATGTATGTTTCAATATTACGCTTAATTTCAGCACTGGAATGAGATGCGGGGTCACAAAATGTTAAATTTGCCTTTTAAAAACGAAACGTACTGGCAACAAAAATGTTTTTTATCATCATCATCTTTTATTTCTCTACAAATTGGGTAAACAAAAAAAGTGATGTCTGATATGAAATGTAATATATTTTTATCTCTTATGAATATTTACTTTTTTTTCTAAATAAAAAAAAATCTTTAATCGACTTCAATTAAAAACGCTAGAGTTCTGTGCGATGGTCCCGATAAGTTAGATGTTCTATGACTTTCCAAACAATAGTTAACTTACTCTAGGTAGATAGAAGTAGGTACACGGAGTAGGTGTATTTGGGAATCATCTATGTTTTTACGAGAGATGGGAACGCTGATATAGGAATAAGTATATATGCAGGAAACTCCTTTGATGGAGGGCTGAACGCAGTTGGCGCTAATAAACGTGTTCAAAGCAATGGAGTAGTGGTACCAACCCTGATGTATGGCAGTGGGGCATGGAAATGGCAGAGGAAGGATCAGGACGGCCCTGGCGCCTAGCGCCCGGAGCGGACTACTCCAATTGTGTCCGAAACCATGTAAAACCATGAATTACTGTATTACAGTGTGGATGTAAGAGTAATGGATTAAGAAAGGGGCGCTTAAATGGTTTGCGCATGCAAAGCGGATCAACGAAGAAAGGAATTTAAGGAGATTGTATGACGTGGAAGTTAATGGTAACATTTCGGGAAAGCACCAAAGAAAAAAGTGTTTCAACACAAATAATAATTAAATTACTTACACCAAGTTTACTTAAATTAACAACTTCAAAACTTTAGTCCAAAGCATGTATAACCCCGAGCGAGGCCGGGTACACGTCAGCTAGTAATATTATAATGCCAAAACTAGACACGATTATGAATTGTCCAAGGTTGAAAGTTGGGCGCGTGACGCGAGGAGCAAGCCACCGATGCGATGGGCTGTATTATTTTAGATTTAGATAATTCAATATGATTATATCTTTAGACAGACCTGATGAACTAGGATCCTCCACTCCTCACGGAGAGCCAAGAACTGACCTTCCTTCCACAACTTGTCCAAAGTAGGAAAGTACCAGAAGTATCAGAATACACTGTAGACAGTTGATAGGTTGATGCACAGCTCTTCCAGAATTAATATGGCATGTATTTTTTACATTAAAGCGATGCACTACGTCGTGTAATATTTTAAATTGAACCGCTATCAATAACAACCCTTACGTAGATGGCGATAAGGTTTAAATTCCCGCTTAACACCATCCGCCTGTTTTGATTTATGCAAGAAAAAAACATGGACAAAAAGTGCCTTTTATTTTATTTTGTGGATGTTCAGGCATAAAAATTTAATTTTATTTCGATCATTTTATAAATAACTTAATTTGCCACATTATACAATAAAATCATAACCCAGAATGGGTTCGTAAGTAGAAGATTTTGAACTTTAAAGCAGTTTTCATAGGTCTTTACATTTTTTTTTTTCTGAGCTTATAAAAAGACTTATCTAAAAAATGCTCGATTATTTCAAAGGCCAAGATGTATTCTACTCGCAGTATTTAATTAAAGCATCTGAAACATTTCTAGGCGACCAAATTTTCAAAACCAAAAACTCATGATTTTGCATTACTACGTATGGCATCGCCTTAATTCCACACGTGAGGCCCTAGGCCCGGGAGGACGGTGGGTAAGAATCTGTCGCGTGTGTCCGGGAGTGACGTATGAATCTATTGACCGGTCAGTGGCTGAGTTGGCATCGCGTCTGGGTCTCACCCAGGCGTAGTGTGTTCAATTTCTCGGCAGGCTAAGTCCTCCATCACGACATTAGCAACATTTCCCGCTTAATGTGATGGTAGTTGAACATTTTCAAATATTGTCAGGTTATTCGTAATGTTTGTCTTTGGTAGATTGAGAGAATGAGAGGTCAAAGAGTCTCCCCCAGCAGGCTTCTCCAAAACGTAAAATGGTTCATTTTCTTTTCATGTGGCCTCTCGTAGGAGGTCTCTGAAGAAATGAAGGAGCGAACCTGGGTCTTGAAGAGACCCGTGTTGTATGAGGAATGAAACACAGTCAAACCATTCCACAGTCCAGCTGTTGGATACAAGAACCCTTCCTGGTTATTAACATATGGACATAAACAGAGATGTACTTTATTTCAAATAAATCCATTTGAAATGGAAATGCAAAATGCAAAATGGGTATTTTCCATTTTGCATTTTAAATGCTTTCCTAAAAACCATTTTGCATTTTGCATTTTAAATGCTTTTCTCAATGCATTTCCATTTTAAATGCTTTTTTGCAACATTCTTCCTACTATCTCCACTCATCTTTTTTTCATAAGCCCCAAATATCAGTCGGTTGTCAACCTCGCTATGAGAGATTTACATTTGTCAAGTTGCTCCCTGGTAGAAGCCCTGGCAATTGAGTTTTTTTATTTTTTTTTTTTTATTTTTTTTATTGAATAAATAGTTAATACATAATATCAAAAAACAAGTCCTGCTAAGCCGATTGAATTGGCTTGTCAACAGGTGCTTAAAGTTAGTTTCAAATACATTTTTTAAAGTTATAATTTACATCTTATATCTACAGAATTAACAATTTTTTCATACAATATTTCATACATATTAAAATAAATATTTTTTTTCCGATAGCCAATTTTTCACCATATATTTAACCTTATTCATAGATTTACATTGCTTTATAGTGTCAGGTAATAAATTAAATATCTTCGGTATGTTGTATTCAAACGTTCTCTGTCCGTATTTATTATTAAATTTCGGAACTATTAACCCGTCATTGCGCGTGAATCTAGTACTGTATTTATGTTCTAATTTTTCTTTATGCTGCGGGGTAAATATATACTGAATTATGATTTTTTGCCATAGTATAGCCTTAACAGGTAAAATTTTGGCACTCTGAAACAGCAACGGTGTATTATGTCTCTGTTTAAAAATATTAGGGACGACTAGTAATTTTACAATTGCGTTTTGTACAACTTGGACTTGTTTCAGGTTGGTTATACTAGTATTTCCCCATATGGTTAATCCATATCTTATAATAGATTCTGCCATTGACATATAAATTATTTTAAGTGTTTCAATTGATAGGAAAAAATTTAATGTGTACATTCTACCAGCAATTGATCTGAGTCTTTTACAGGTTTTTTTAATATGTTTGTCCCATTTGAAAAAGCAATCTACTGTAACACCAAGATAGACATATTCTGTAACTAATTCTAAGCTTTCACATTTACAATTAGTCGGGATATTTTTATGGATGCAATTAAAACTATGAGAAATAATATTAGGATTAAATTGAAATCTGGCATTAGGTGATCTTATATGCATAACTTTGGTTTTTTTAGCATTTATTAATAGTCCTGCATCATGTGACCATTTACAAAGTTGATTAAAGTCAATTTGCATGAGTTCAATTGCAATTTTTAGATCTTTATGTGATATGACCAATGCCGTATCATCTGCAAATACAAAATGTTTAACAAAAGAGAAAAGTTTTTTCATTATAGTTACATAAATTATATATAGTGTAGGTCCCAATATGGAACCTTGTGGAACTCCTGCAGATACATTCTTTGTTTTACTAAAAGTATTATTTATTTTGGTACATATTTTTCTATTTCTAAGATAATCTTTAAATAAATTTAACACATTTCCTCTTATTCCAATTTTTTCTAAGGTTTCTAGCAGTTTTTTAGAGTTAATTGTGTCAAAAGCTTTAGAGTTATCGATAAATAACACAATAACATGTAATTTATTATTTAATTGATTATTTATGTAATTGGAAAAATCTTGCAGTAATTTTTCAGTATTTTTTTTTCTTTGAAAGCCATATTGATTTGGATCTATGATAGCGAATTTTTCAATGTAATTATTTAATTTATTTGATAAAAATTTTTCGAGAATTTTTTCTAACGCAGGTAGTATACTAATAGGCCTATAATTTCCCAGTTCAATGTGTTTTCCACCTTTAAATATTGGTCTAGTAATGCTACATTTAAATTCTTGTGGAATTTTTGCTTGCTTTATTATCGTATTGATTAAATGAGTAATTATTGGCCCAAGAGTTTTTATATTTCTTTTTAAATCAAACATTCTTATATTGTCAATACCTGTGCTTTTAGAGTTTTTCATTTTTTTAACAATGTTTTCAATATCAGTTATAGTAGCTCTTGGTATAAATAAACTGTGAGGCAGTTCTTCCAGTACAACATTAGTAGCTTTGTGATTGCATTTATGTAACATGTTGCTGATGCTATCCGAGAAGTAATTCACAAAATCATTTGACACAGAATCCTCAGTTCTATCTTTTAACATATATCGTGTTATTGTTTCATCACAATCGTTTTTGGGTTTACGTCCTAAAATATTATTTATCACATCCCAGGTTTTTTTTGTATCATTAAAACAGTTTTTAAATTTATTATTATAGTAGTTAGTTTTATCTTTATTTATAATTTTATTGACAAGGTTTCGTGATTTTTTGTATTCTGTTTCATATGTTTTGTTTGTTGGTGTACTTTTCCATTTTTTTATATTGTTTATCCCTTTTATTTATTTGACATAATAATTCACTGCTTACCCATTCATTTATTGCATAAGGTCGTGTTTTCGGGTTTTGCACTATCGTTTTAGAACTACTCTTGTAAAATTTATTAAATAAAGATTTTATTTTTTCATATAATGAAATACAATCCTTATCCTCTATAAGTTTACTCCAGTTATAATCTCTGATATGTCTATCAATATCCTTTTGTGAGATGATTTGAATATACTTATTTGCAAAGTCTACCTGACGTTTATGACATTTTATATTAATAGCAGTGATAAAATGATCGGCAATATTATTTTCACAGACGCAAGCTGTTATTTTCTTGCCTCTAAATTTGGCAAATATATGGTCAATACACGTGCGAGTAATTTGTCCATTTGATACAGCTTCTCTGGTTACTACATTGATGCATTTAGTTAAATAATGGTTAGTAAGTAAGTTTTCATACGAAGTTACAATATTATCTTGTTCATCAAGCAAATTAAGATTTATATCTCCAAGTAAGATAATATTTTCCTTACTATTAATTGTCTCAAGATATGATGATAATTCCGTCAGAAATGAAGATTTACTGAAATTAGGAGGTCTATAGATAGCTATTATATTGACTTGAGTTTTGTCCTGGAGTATGAGCTTTCCTGATATATTTTCAAAATGTATTGATTTTAATGTTTTTAGTCTAAATTCAAATTTGTTTCTTATATACAATATAATTCCTCCTCCTGACTTATCAGTCCTGCAGTAGTTATATGCATTATATCCAGGAATATTGTAAATACACATACTTTCAGTTTGAATAGATGTTTCACATAGCATCAGAATGTCAATATGCTTCAAACAATTAATTAAATATATATGCAATACATCCCAATATTTTTGTATAGATCTAATATTTAATTGAATACAAACAAGATTATCAGACGAATTTATGTTTTGTTTTTTTATCCAATCTTCTAAATTATTTACTGTACTACTTTCTATTTCATTATCATTATCTATATAAGAAAAATTATTCTGCGCCATTTAATTCGTGATGGTAATTAATTGTTTTCTTGTTTTGTTTAACAGACATATTTTGAGTATAAATTGAACAATTTAATGTTAAATATTTAACAAAATAAAAGTGATTGTATTTGAAGCTAATTGGTACAAGTAATTTTTGATAAAGGCTTAATAAATATAAAATAAACTGTATGTTCACATCTAGTGTTATTTCAGAATATTTTTCATATTTAAAAAAAAATTTAAAAGCTGTTTTTATAATTATGAATGTGAAATATAGTACACAGTGAAAAAATGCATGTTTAAGTAAACAAAAAAATGTTTTTGAAGGTGACGTTATGATGTTACTATTAAAAAAATTATGTAATATAATAATGTTATTTTTGTTAGTTAATTTGTGATTTTTTATAATTTTTATAACGATATTTATGTTATAAAATGTAATAACACTAAATCTATTTTGAGACAGGTTTAATCTTATTTCTAGTCAATATTCTATTTTTTCTTTTGCTAAAAAGCTCATTTTTTTATACACAATACATTTCGTTTTATCGTTTGCAGAATGCCTGATGTCAATATTCCAGTTCATTTTTTTATTTTTTTTATCACAATTTTTACATTTAGGTTCTTTATCTTTGTTAGCACAATCTTTGTAGGAATGATCACCAGCACAGTGTGTACACAATGGTTTGTCCTTTTCTTTATGAAGACACCTGACAGAAGTATGTCCAAAGCCCAGGCAGTGATAGCATTGCACTAGAGGATGGGCATCCTCTACTTGTATTCTCTGGTATCCCACATAGATTTTACCGGTATATACTAGCCTTCTTCTTATTTCAGTACTAACTTCTATTATGTAATTAGATGTGTTATTATATTTGTTTTTCAAGATCTTTTTTAACGTCATCTCAATTTCTGGTTTATCTATCATCACATCCTTGATATCTTCATTCTGTTCGATTATATCTTGTATAATATCATCCTTATTATAGTCATTAGCAATGCCCTTAAGTATTATAGTTGGTCTTTTCTTTTTAATTTCTGTAGCGCTGATGTCTTTGAACTCGTCTCCAATAGCTTTACTCATTTTTTCCGCATCGTACTTTGTCGAACATTTTATAAGTATTCTATTTTTAGATATCGCATTAACACCAATCACTTTTGCACCAATCTTACTTAAGTTAATTTTCTTCCTGATTTTATTTTGTATATTTTCTGAAGATTCGTCAGCATTGTTCGATGAAACTATTAATTTGTAATCACTTTCCAATGTTTTATTTTGGTTTTCAGCTACTTTGCCGTATCCAAATGTTGGTTCGACTATTTTTCCCTTTGCTTCAGATAACTGAAGAGTTAGATGTCCCATCCAGTTAAATATAGCACTTGTTTTTGTTGTAATTAAGTTAATTTGTTCTTTATTAAATTTATTCACTTTATCTTGAACACAATTCAATAAATCATCAATTGCCTCCTTCGCAGAATCCATGAATTGATGTGGATTCATATTTTTTTAAAGTAAAAAACACCGTTTTTTTAATAAAAACCTTAATAGGTTCTAGATATTTAGGATAAACTTTAAATTTCGTTATGTTTCACTGTTTGTTAATTGTTTAATTCACTAAATTGTTGTGTCTTATTGACCTTTTTTCACAAACAATGAAATAGAGCACAGATTCACTTTTTTTAAGTTTGAAAACACACAAACAACACACGATCGTGAAATCAATGTATTCTGCACTTTTTTACTGCTTAAATATAGCTGTATTTGCGTTTATTTCTTTAAATTAGTATGAGCAAGGATGAAACGTCAAGTCTGTAGGTAGATAAAATTATTCAAGTGATAAATTAATAAAGTGATACCATTACAAAAAATACTGATTCAAAAACTGAACATGGGGCCATGACGCTGTAATATTAAATGTTAGATAGCAGTTTCTATGTTTTTACGTTGGCAACATTTGTCCCGCGCAAATTTTTTGTGGTTCATAATCCGTAGTCGTGGCATTTTTTGATTTACCATCATGTAATATGTTTGTTCTACATTGATGTTCATTATTAAATGACAAAAACTGTTTGATTGACCTGAGAAACTATTTTGCATTTTCAATGCATTTTGAAAATAGGTATTTTGCATTTTGCATTTGAAATGCTTTTCTAAAAACCATTTTGCATTTTGCTGGAAAAGTTTTGACCCATTTCCATTTTGCATTTCAAATGGTTTTGGGTACCCATTTTGCACATCTCTGGACATAAAGTACAGCACTAATCCCACTACCGACCCACTATACCGAATCCTGGGTATAGTGGGTGGGTAGGAGTAGGTATCGGGACTATAGAACAGGTAGGCAGGTACCTACCGGGAGAATCATCGGCGTGAAAACTTACAAATACCTTGTACAACGGGTTATGTGTAGGTAGCAATTCTTCATATATTCGTACCTCATTAGTGAGATATGGTTATATATGGGTTATATCATGAACAGTGGCGTAACTTCTAATTTTAAACCTCCTTATTAGTGTTTTATTTTGAGTGAGTAAAATAATAATAATAAAACATTTATCGCCAAAATTAGAAAACCTACACCAAAACAAATTATTTAAACAAACACTTTATGTACAAGAAAAAATTTACATATCCTACACAGTTATTTTATACGGAATGTAATATCATGAATTTAAAACAACTATTTATCCTACAAACGCTATGCAGATTTTTTTAACAATATTAGTTCTGCGAAAAGAACGCAACAAATTCGTAGTACAAGAATTGGCTCTGGTCTGAACTTTATGGCAATTCACCCTTAATCCTCATTTGGGCAGAGACATTATTTGTACCAGGCTCCACTTCTATTTAATAGCCTTCCAGATCACATTAAATCGTCAAATTCCTTGTGTACATTTAAAAAGAATGTTAAATTATTTCTTCATATGAAGCGGTTACTTTGTGATGTGACATTATAATTTAAAATTAAACAATAACTTTGTAAACATCACTTATAGGTAAATACTTAATATCGACCGGCATCAGGACAGTATAATACTGTATTGTACTGTATTATATTATATTACTGTATTATACTGTCCTGATGAAGCTACGGTTGTAGCGAAACCCGGTCGACATTAAGTATTTACCTATAAGTGATGTTTACAAAGTTATTGTTTTATTTTAAATTAAATTATTTCTGCCATCCGAGGATTTCCAACATATTCTTTCATCTTTGTCCTTTTAAACTGTGGCATAATATTTTGAATAAGTTAATTTTTTCATCCTTTTCTTTTTTTGTGTAAATTTTTTTTCTCTCTTTCTTTCTTCTCTGTTTTTAAAAAAAAATAGTTTGTTACACATTTTTATTGCAATTAAATATCATGGTCACCCTACATGTTTACAGCATTATATTGTAATGAATAGGCTTATAGGTACCATGTAGGTATCCAATTCGCAGAAACGTCAATGTAACAATATTGTTATCTTATTATTTGAATTATTTTTTTTTATATTTGTACTATTTTAAATCTCTTATAATCTTTGTACTATTTTTTTAATATTTTCTAAAATTATTAACCTCAACACAGGTTTGTCCTAGTGAGGTTAAAAATTATAACTTTAAAAAAAAGATACAATGTAAATAAACAATAAATAAAAATAAATAAAATAGCTTATTCTAAATCAAGGCTGCCCAACCTTTTTAGCAGTTGGGCGAAATTGACGATTTTGAATCACTGGCGGGCCACTGAATACCTGACGGTTCCTATTTCCATGGGGGGGGGGTTGTTAGAGAATTTCTATAAAACATAATTCCCCACAAAAAAAAATTCAAAATGAGTGCTCCCCACAAAATATTTTAAATCCATGGGGGGGGGGGGGTGGCTACAAGATTCAATTTCGGACGCAAACAATATTATATCAAAAACCGGTGTATTTTTGTTTAAAAAAGTAAGTTCAACAGGTTAGATTTTTTCGTCGCTCATTATCGTTCTGAGTAGCCTAAATAGCGATAAATCGCCTTCGTTGGCAACACTGGTGACCGCGCGCAAGCTGCATTGTTTGTTTTACCGCGAGCCCGCGACACTTTTTCAAATTGGCGGATTGGCGGGTTTTTTGAAAATGGTTCACGCGGGCCACTTATAATTCGTTCGCGGGCCACATTGTGGCCCGCGGGCCTGGGGTTGGGCAGCCTTGTTCTAAATAAATGAATTTCACTACCATCCTAAACACATGTTTTAACAAGCCATGAAACAAAATATAACACCCACTTATATAGTGAGAAAATGTTGATTGTAGAATTGATGGAGTGGTACATACTTTTAGTATCGCCCTGGTTGGCTTTAGCCGTGTTTGGTAACGAAGCCTAAAGCAGTTGAAACTCTTGTGCGGTAGGTACCTGGTGCCGTCGGAATGTGGACAGTACAGTCCCAAGTGTTGGTGGAGGTCGGCCGAGGTTAGAAAACCCACTTGAACTCTACACTGTACTCACATGACATAGGTAGGCAGTAAGCACCTACGAGTACATTCAATAGAAAGTTCACTAATGAATCCGGGTAGATTATCACCATAATATAATGTAGTTACGCCCACTGAAGTGATAACTGCTAGAAGGCGTGTCCGTCTACCACAAACAAGTAGGCTCAACTTTTCCTTTTATCGAGAACCTATGGCTCTCCTCATTTGTCTCTACAAATTAACATAAACCTGTTCTTCAATAATTGCTAAATTACTTTGTGACGTCATTTTAAATTACGTGAAAATCACTAACTTTGTTTACACCACTACTTTAATATATTAAAATTATCAACATATTTTAAAACCAAAGGTTTCTTTATCAGGATATATAGATATTATTATAAGAATAGACATGAAATAAGTACCTTTAGACAAACATATTACAATATCTTTTCTAAATAACAAATGTAGATCCTAGGAAATAAATTGTACAGCGCCCTTGAGGTGATTTTTCACAAAAACGGCGCTCTACAAATTATCCAATTATTATTATTATTATTAAGCCATGGACCTGAAAACCTGGACGGAACAATTCGAGAACAATTTGAAGCCGCGGGGAGAGGAGATGAAGGAAATAACTAAACCTACTTCATTTTATTAATGACGTATCCCATTCCTTGTCTTATTAAATACCCTATAACTGCGTTAACAATACACTCAGTTTGAAAGTAGTCGTACAAGATGGCTGCCAGGCAATTTCAATTCGTACAAAATCCCACGAATGTTCTGTCCAGTTATTATTGTAAAAAGTAATTATGTAAAACAAATAAAATGATTATTGTATTTAAACAACATAATCAAGGAGCGGCCAATACGCTTAGATAGCAACAAAATATCATGAATACATTTAGAATACACAGACCAAATATTTAAAAGCTGTGACGTACTTGATATACGCCAATTATATGATAAAACACTACTAAACTACATTTTCGACCAAAAAAACAAACCCCAACAAACACAAAATATCACTAATAGACCGGTCAGACAAGCGTACAAAGAAAACATAAAAACTCCGACGGTAAACACTACCTTTGGACAAAGACACCATAAATACCACGCTATTAAAGCATTCAACAGTCTTCCACTTGAAACAAAAAATGAGGAAAATAAAAATAAATTCAAAAACAAAATAAAAAAATGGATTAAAGAACAAAAAGACAATATTACCAAAATTCTATAACATAAAAGAATAAAACATATACACGCAACACAAAAAAATATATAAAACACGCAACACGCACAAACACATAAATCATTATAAATGCCGATTTACATTCTCTTTTAATATTTTTCTTTTAGTGTGATAATTATATTTTAATTTTTAATCTTTATTTTTAGTTTAAATTTATCTTTATTTTAATGTTGTTTTTCTTTTTTTTTATGTATAAATTCTTATATTATAAAATGGGGGCCTCAGCACGGGTAAACAACCCAGTGAGGCCAACATTACTGAATTAGAATATGAAATATTGTAAAATAATGTATCAACAATAAAAAAAAATAAAAAAAAGAATACCTAAAACCAAGGACGAGCTGTTTCGGAGAATTTGAACAAATCTTCAAATTTCAAAGTTAAGTTTCAAGTTCTGTTACTATTTCAGTTCTGTCAAGCAACTAGCCTATAATTGTATAATAACAGAACTTGAATAAGACTTTCACAGAACCCGAAAATGAACGTTGAAATTGGATGAACTGTTCAAATTATGCGAAACAGCCTACCCTTATTGTTTTAAATATTTGGTTATTAATCATAATATTTCATTGACTTTTTCTAATTTCTAAAATTTCAAGTTTGTTAATTATTGAAATATTACAAAGGCATTGTCAAAGGGGTGATTTGTTTCCAAAATGTGATTCGCAAATTGAGAATAATTATTTTTACTCAAACACCTCAGATTTCTACAATATATAAAAAAAATTCAGAGGTTAATTTTGAAAGACATCCCGCGAAAACCATCGATATTTCCAATCACGCAGCAGTTATTTTAAATAAAAATTTCAAAAAGAATGCACTGTTACAAATTCACAAAGACCATTTCAATTCAACAATTTCTACAAAAATAAGTAACCGGTCAAGATCACGTGGTAACTTAGAAATCCCTGAATATAAAAGTAGTGCTTAGCAACACCATTATACTTATCAAGGTATAAACAAATTTAATGCACTATTGGAAATAAATAAAAAGGTTTCAAATCAGAAATCAAACAACTAAACAATTCATAAACCCAGTTCTAATTTCATTCAATGAATTTTACACGTTCTGATTATATCTGGTTTTAATATATCCTCTAAAAATATCATATCAGCTTTTTGTGAAGCGGGAGGAATAATATGTGATCGTGTTTACATAATGCATTTGTTGTTGCTTTTTATTTTGTGCCCATTTTCTACAATATTGGAATTCAACAAATTAAAATCTACTCTGTACCTAGCGTCCATTATTACCTACCTAATAAGTACATTTATTTTCTTATTTTTATTTCCATTTCTTTTGTTTTCTAAAGTTTAAAAACTATGATGTTTGTATTATGTTATCAACCGAAGTTTATTATTTAAATAGGTTATATTTCTATTCTGTTTTGCGCAGATTAGTTATCATCTATGTTTATAACTATCTCTATAGCGCCGTTGCGCCACTCCGAAATTCAAACACCAGAAATGATTTCTTAATTTTGTTTGGCAGTTTTCCTTTATAGCCTTGAACTAACTGTATTTCTAAATATATTGTAATATGTTTGTATATTTATTAACAAAATAAAAAAATCTATATTTGTCAATAATTAATTTATAGACTCTCAGATTATTTACAATATCATCTCTATTCTTGTTATTTAATTTCTTTAAATGTTTGTTTTTTATTTATTAATGTAGCGTTAGGGATGTTTTAAAATGAATTAACATATCTGGTATTATAATAGTCCTGTCGGTGGGAGTTTCTGCCTTAGTTTTTGCAGAAGGTAAGCTGAAAGATTTAGTTTGAGATTATAATTTAGAGGTTGATAAAAATATCCAAGTTTTCGACCTTGGGTGACCTTGGCGTTAGTCGCCATATTTGATGAAATGTCCCAAAAATAGTTTTTTTCTAAATAATTCCTCAACGGTTGATCCTACGACAAAATTAAAAGAAGATAAAATACTTACATTTTAAACTGGAAAGTTTTTCAAGGTTTTTCAATAAGTAAACGTAATGAATTCGTACTGTCCGCGAAATAAATGATTTATTTATTTATTTACGCATTTCGAGAGCCGGAAAGCTACGCGGAAGATAAAAAATTGCAAGCCTTATATAATTTTTAAAATGTCGTCTTTTTATTAATCTTAAATATGGTTTTATTGTCCTGACTGCGATGTTCCCCTTTGCCTGCCAGAATGCTTCAAAAAATTCTATTAACACAGATTTGTCCTACAACCAGGATTTTGTTTTGATTATTCCTGCAATGAAATTCAAACGCTATAAAGAGGTCTAACCACAAATGGACATATTTCCATCTAGCTCATACATATATGTTAATAATGTAAAACAAAGTGTGGAAGGGCTTTCCCAAAAATATTAATTTTTTTTTACTCCCAAATTTTTAAAAAATTGTGTGCCGTAATATATATGGAAGTCCCCGCTCTCGCTAGTGAGGAGTAACAACATATTTTTTTACATTTTTAGAATATGTAACAATTTGTCTAATTACAATTTGAGTTACACCGGTAGAAAGATGAACTTGCTCATCAGATGAAATGTTTTAAGAAGTCTACGAGAAGAGAAATGTGTTCAACAATATGTGAAATCATAACACAACATCGAAAGCTTAATTCTCACCTAACTTCTAGTTGAGGTGTAGTTGTTACGGTCTGCAGCTGTAAGGGAGACGATTGGCCTGACGCAGGATCGGCCCCGAGCCAAACGGCGCGGCGCGGAGCCTAGCGCGAGTCAAATGTCAAAACCAGCAGACGCCTTGGTAGGTGATCGCTATACTCAATAATATTCGGATTTGTATTTTGTCTAGCATCGTTTTTGTGAAAAATAATCTAAATGGCGATCTGTTAGGACTGTTAAATTACTTCATTCGCCGACGATACATACCTTCCCTCTCTCCATCATTTGAAATGATGGCCAAGAACCCTCGACGGGTGAAAGCCGGAACCGTTTGAAAAAGAAATATATAATTGATTTAATTTTGTTGTCATCTTCCGTTGATTGTTTTAACCAACTGATTAAACGAGCGCATAAGTTCCTTACAAAAATTCACTGAAAAAAATACACCTTGACCAGAAATTTGTCTCTTTTTTAAATGTTTATAAAATTTCTTCACAGAGTTCGTTTTTATTATTGTAGGCACAGCTAATACTGCTAGCAACCTGCCAGTCCTACTAGAGGAAAAACCTTAGATGCACTTGACGTCATCAACAGGAATGGTATTATATAGGTACTCTCTGTGTAGGTACCGGATTCTAGTGGGTTGAATGCAATTGCTAACATCTGTTTGCTTCGCGCAAGTTGAGAGAAAATCCCACTTGCTAACTAGCTACGTGCTCCTTGCTTCATTCACATTCATACTCTCTGTGTAGGTACCGGTTTGATAACTTCCGTGACAACTCATCAAAATTTCAGTTCAACACACCTTTAAAATGTGATATAAAGCCCTGAAAAGTGGTGAAATTCACTAGGTTAGGTTCATGGGTTAGTTCTTTCATCACTTTCAATAACAATCACTTTTATTTATTTATTTCTATACATACATTACAGTGTCTACCAAATATCTACATTTGTATATAATACATAAATTTAGAACTGTTTTTAATATATTATGGTGTTGGGTGTGAGGTAGGTTTGAGTAGGTGACACTGTGGTGGGTAATGTTATATGTTTCGTGAACACCTCACTGGGAGAACCTGTGCTGAGGTGTTTACGTGGTTATGGTTAAATGGTACATGTATTTATGTGTATTGGTTAAATTTTCTTATATTAGTGTAAGTTGGGATTTTAATTTTTTTTTAAATGGTTATTGTACATTGTTATTTAAAGAAAAAGGAAAAAAATATTTATTTATATGCACATTTTTTTTTATTTATTTTTTTTATTGTTGATACATTTTTTTTACAATATTTCATATTTCAATTTAGTAATGTTGGCCTCACTGGGTTGTTTACCCGTGCTGAGGCCCCCATTTTATAATTTAAGAATATATACAATTAAAAGAAAATAAAAGAAAAACAACATTAAAATAAAGATAAATTTAAAATAAAAAATAAAGATTAAAAATTAAAATATAATTATAACACTAAAAGAAAAATATCAAAAGAGAATGTAAATCGGCATTTATAATGATATATGTGTTTGTGCGTGTTGCGTGTTTTATATATTTTTTTGTGTTGCGTGTATATGTTTTATTCTTTTATGTTATAGTATTTTGGTAATATTGTCTTTTTGTTCTTTAATCCATTTTTTTATTTTGTGTTTGAATTTATTTTTATTTTCCTCAATTTTTGTTTCAAGTGGAAGACTGTTGAATGCTTTAATAGCGTGGTATTTATGGTGTCTTTGTCCAAAGGTAGTGTTTACCGTCGGAGTTTTTATGTTTTCTTTGTACGCTTGTCTGACCGGTCTATTAGTGATATTTTGTGTTTGTTGGAGTTTGTTTTTTTGGTCGAAAATGTAGTTTAGTAGTGTTTTAACATATAATTGGCGTATATCAAGTACGTCACAGCTTTTAAATATTTGGTCTGTGTCGGTTAGTTTATGTTTTTTGAGTATTACCTTTAATATCGTTTTCTGTGCGATTTCTATTTGAGCGATAGCTGCGTTTGTTGCTCCTCCCCAAGCAATTATTCCATATTCTATTATTGATTGGCATAGTGCATAATATATTGTTTTCAATTGTTTTATTTTATATATGTTTCTTATGTTTAGGAAAATGTGTATTGTTCTGAGGAGTCTATTTGTGATTTGTTTGATGTGATGTGTCCATCTAAGATTATGGTCAATTAGGATTCCTAGATACTTTATTTGTTCTGTTTTTTCTAGAGGGGGGCAATCGCAGATGTTGGTGTTTATGCATTCGTGTATTTTTATGGTGTTTGTATTGTTTTTTGGCTGTCCTGTGTTAGTTATGCTGTACGTTGTGAATTTTGTTTTCGATATGTTTAGTGTGAGTGTATTTGAGTCCAACCATTTTTTCACTTGCGTGATTCCTAGATTCGCATTGTTATAAACCTTATTCCAATCCTTAGATTTAAATAATAAAACTGTGTCGTCTGCGTAACTAATTATTTCTCCATCTATTTCCATGCTGCAAAGTTCATTTATGTAAATTATGAAAAGAACGGGCCCTAGTATGCTTCCTTGTGGAACTCCGTGTGTAATCGGCAGTGGTTTGCTAGTATAGTTATTAATTTTGACTTGTTGTGTTCTGTCGCTCATCTAGCTTATTAATAGTTGTAGTTCTTTGTCTTTGATACCCATATTTTCTAATTTTTTAAAAAGTGTTTTGTGGCATATTGAATCAAAGGCTTTAGCCAAATCTAAATATATCGCTATGCATTTAAACCCTTGATCTAAGTTGCTATGTATATAATCTATTGTACTTGCTAAAGCTTCTTTTGTGCTTCTTTTTTCTCTAAATCCATATTGTTTGTCCGAGATTAATTTGTTTTCTTCCAGGTATTTTATTATTTGGTTTTTTAATAGTCTTTCGAAAATCTTTGATAGAGAGTTTAACAAAGTAATTGGTCTATAGTTAGTTATTTCCATTTTATCTCCGGATTTATACATAGGGATTACCAGTCCTTTTTTAAGAGTGTTAGGAAAGCAGGCATGTGTTATGCTAAGGTTGATTAGGTGTGTTATAGGTTTTAATATTTCATTTTTTATTATTTTAATGCAATCCGTTGTTATCTCATCTAATCCAGGAGCAATCTGGTTTTTTAATGTATTTATTATTTTGTTAATTTCCAATTCCGAACTTGTTTTTAATATAAATCTGTGTTGTGTTGGTTGGGTATCGATGTTTGATCTGTTTGTTTGTGTTAGTGTGTTTGTGCTGTGTTTTTTACGATTCGCTAAAACTTTCCCTATAGTTGCAAAAAAGTTATTTGCGTGGTTTGCCATCATTTCTATATTTGTTTTGGCATCTATTTTTTTCGAGTTAATATTTAGATGTTCGATAGTATTTTTTTGTTTGTATTTTTGTGTGTATGTAACTTCCTTTAATATTTTCCATATTTCCTTTGGGCAATTGTTTGCTTTTTTAAGTTTTTCTTTGTAGTACATCTCCTTAGCTACTCTAATAATTTTCGTGCATATGTTTCTATATCTTTTATAGTAATTAAGTTGTTCCATGTCATACGGTGTTTGTTTAATTTGTTTGTGAATTTTGTCTCGTTTACGAATACAGTTTAATATTCCTTGTGTTATCCATAGTTTAATTTTTTTTGCTTTGTGTGTAAGTTTTATATGTTTTATTGTAGTGTAATTATTTATTTCTTGCGTTAGCGTATTTGTAAATGTATTCCAGGCTTCCTCGACATTATCTATTTGGTATAATGTATTCCAGTTTATTTTTTGGAGTTTTTCTTTTAAGTTTGAGTAGTCAATTATTTTTTTTGTAAATATTTTATGTTGTTTCGAAGTAGTGTTTTCGGTGTCTATTGCTATCATATTCATGTAGTGATCAGTGATTGTGCTTTCAAGTACTACTGTTTTGGTTTTTAGTTTTGTCTTGATCATTATATGGTCTATGCAGCTTTTAGTGTTTTGTGTGACCCGTGTTGGGACCTTTATTATTGGCTCCAGTCCGTGTTGTGCTAGTATTGCTAGGTATTCTATGTTTTGTGGGTGTCCGTTTTGTAGAATGTTTATATTAAGATCTCCTATGATGATGATATTTTTGTATTTGTTGAGATCATTTAATGTATTGTTAAGATCAGTTAAGAAATTTGTGATGTTGTTTTTGGATGGAGATCTGTACATAGCTAGGATACATGTTTCTTTTCTATATGTAATTTGTATGCAGTTGGAGTCGATTATGTTTATTTCTTGAATGGTTGTGTTATTTTTATCACTGACGTATATAACTATACCATCATTTTGGTTTTTGTGTATTTTTGTATGGTGTGTATTATAGTTTTTTATTGTTTTTGGTATGTAGTTGTCATTCAACCAGCATTCTGTCAGTACAATGACATCAAAATTATTTTCAAGCTGTTGGAGGTATATAAAAAATTCATCAAAATTTTTATTGATCGATCTAATGTTTTGGTGTAATATATTAATTCTATGTTTTTCTTTTGTGAATTTGGTCCAGAGGTTAATATCATTTGTACTTTCACAGTAGTGTTGATTGTCCGAATCTATATATTCCATGTAATCTGCCATGTTGGTGTGTATTTGTGTAAGTATGTGATGTGAGGTTGTGTTAGATGTACAGTCGTGTTTATGTCAGTTTATTAGATATATCGTTTAGGTGTTTTATTTCCATAACCTTTGAGTCTTTGGATTTTCTGACGAGAATTTTTCCTGATTTTACCCAAACATATTTGTAGTCTTTTTCTTGGGCTCTTTTTCTGGTGTTCCAGTGCAGATTTTTGTAATATTGGGTTAATGCCGCATTAAGATAAACATATTTGGCTCCTTCTCCGTTGAATTTTTTTATCGGGTCACTGTGTTTGGATGCTAACATGGTTTGTGCTTTTGTGGTATCCTTAAAATTAATTGTTATTTTTGTTTGATCATTTGTTTTGTTTGTTGTGACTTTGTATGTATCCTCTGGGGACATCGTAACGCCTGCGAGTTCAGCGATCCGTGTAACAGCGTGGACTGGGGATATGTTGTCCTGTAATTTTAGGCCGTTTATCTCTATGGAGTTCAGCAGGGCTGCTTGTTCTATATCCGCCAGGTGGATTTCTACCGTAGATAATCTGATTTCTTTATCCGCTAGTTCCTCCTTGATTTTGTTGACGGTGTTTGGAATGTCCATGATTTGTTGAAGTTTTTGTAAAATGTCATCATATTTGTCATTGATGAAGTTCGTGAACATATATATGTACATACACCCACAGACATAATTCATATGTCTATGACATACACCCATGTAAAGGTGTGTTGAATTGACATTGTGTTGAGTTATCAATTAACCCTATTTTTGTGGACAACGTTCTTTGACTTTAAATCCTCGAATACTGACTCTTTGTGAGGAGTTTACATATTGTGTTTAATTTAAAAATTCAATAAAAAGATGTATCCTATTATTAGTGGTGATGATGACGTAGATGCGTTCTTGACAGAGATGTACTTTATTTCAAATAAATCCATTTCAAATGGAAATGCAAAATGCAAAATGGGTATTTTCCATTTTGCATTTTAAATGCTTTTCTAAAAACCATTTTGCATTTTGCATTTTAAATGCTTTTCTCAATGCATTTCCATTTTAAATGCTTTTTTGCAACATTCTTCCTACTATCTCCACTCATCTTTTTTTCACAAGCCCCAAATATCAGTCGGTCCTCAACCTCACTATGAGAGATAATTTACATTTGTCAAGTTGCTCACTGGTAGAAGCCCTGGCAATTGAGTGATACAATTACAAAAAAATACTGATTCAAATACTGAACATGGGGGCATGACGCTGTAATAAAATGTTAGATAGCAGTTTCTATGTTTTTACGTTGGCAACATTTGTCCCGCGCAAATTTTTTGTGGTTCATAATCCGTAGTCGTGGCATTTTTTGATTTACCATCATGTAATATGTTTGTTATACATTGATGTCCATTATTAAATGACAAAACTGTTTCTTTCAACAAAATTCTATAATTATTTTAATTGTTTGACCTGAGAAACCATTTTGCATTTTCAATGCATTTTGAAAATAGGTATTTTGCATTTTGCATTTGAAATGCTTTTCTAAAAACCATTTTGCATTTTGCATTTTCAAATGGAAAAGTTTTGACCCATTTCCATTTTGCATTTCAAATGGTTTTGGGTACCCATTTTGCACATCTCTGGTTCTTGACCCAGTAGGTAGGTCACGCCACCATGCCAGTACAGTGCCAGTACAGTGCCAGTACAGTGCCAGTACAGTGCCAGTACAGTGCCAGTGCCGGAGCAAGATGTTGACTCAGCCATTCAGGGTCAGTAACCCCACGCAAGGGCATCGTGTAATTGTATTCATAAATAAAGAACCAAAACAAGTTGGTTCCTTCAAGTATAATATGAACAGATAATGTAAAACAAAATTAATATATTATGCCCGGGTCAAATTGATTAAAGGCGTTTCTTCTAAATATTATCTACAAAATCTGGCAGGACAGGAGAAGTAGGCACGTACTTCTTTAACTAATTAAAGTATTGTAAGTACCTAATAAAGCGCTCTTATGAACCTGTGTAAAACAGCACATAATGCGTAAATAACAAAGTAAAATGAGATCCTGTTTAGGTAATACAATAATGGAATTTCAAAAAAATAAATTATTAACATGTGTATAAAAAAATGTAATTGACTTACGATAAAAATGAGGTACACATTAAATGCTTACAAGTCAAGTATATTTCAACTTGAAAAGATGTCTAAGTGAGAATAAACTGCTCTCATGTGCGGGTAGAACAGCAAATAATAAATCGGAGTTGAGAACATTTTTAAATACCAAAGCAAACAATGAGGTCCTGTAATTAATACAATATTGCAATGATAAAAGTATATAAGACATAGTAAATACGGTTCCATGATAACTCAACACAGTGACAATTCAAAACACTTTAAAAAGTGGTATAAAGTCATTTAAAACGATGAAAAAAAATATATTTAAATCCAACCTAACCTAACCTACTTAACCCAGTTAATAAAGTTTTTGTTTCATCACTTTCCATGACTTTATATAACTTTTTAAAGAGGTGATGAATTATCATTTTGATGATTTATCCTGTCACCAGTAAATGCTTAGGGGTAGGTATATAATTGAGGAAACTTAAGTTCGCACACATTCGCTTACGACCCGTGGGACGAAGGGCTAAGTCTGGTTATCGGTCGGTAATACCCTGATTTCGGTCAATTAGTTAACTGATAACAATCCATTTTGTTCGCTCTAACGTTGTTTGACAGCAGAGCTCAGTGGTTTATTCATGGCAGAGCTGTAGTTGTGTATTAACATAGCAGTAACAACTGTTGTTAGTGGGTGCTATTATAAAACATGTGTAAGTACCTACCTGCTGTGATAACGTAAACACAAGTGGAAGCACCCACCACGCGTATTTATAGGGAAGACGTGACAGTGTTCCACAAGCGTCTGTAATTGAAGGCAAACGAATGATGACCTTAGATTGAGAAACGCAGAGCCGATCTCCGTCTACAGGATGAAAAATGCCCAATGCGTGATGCTGGAAAACCTCGGATAGGAAGAAGCCAGTCCTAAACAAAGCCAGAAACTTTTGGAAAAAAAGCCAGTAACGAGTGCTGCGGCCTTAAGCAATATAAGTACCTATGGGCACAATTATAGCACGGTGGGAAAATACTAAAAAGCATTAAAAATGTAGTTTTTTTTCAAGTTCAAATAACTCATGGCTTGTACCTACCTGTAGCATGACGCAAGAAATATAAATATACCACTAACACACAGACAATTTAAGTAGGTAATACGCAATTAACATCTCTATAGTCACATGCCTACATCATTGAAACAATCCACACAAAAAAGTACACCAACATAAGCAATATTCAATTTGGGAGGCGTGTATGGGTACCATTTATTGCATAACCACCACCCCTGCAATAGGCTACACCATGTGGCAAGCTAAGTTTGGAGACTTAGCAGGTTTATCCAGGTCTTCAGGCTTGTTGGCGGATGCGTCTAGTAGATCGGGAGGGCCTGTTAAGGGAAACACTTTGACCTCTCTAACCGGACTCTCTTGACCCATCGTTTTGCACTTCAGTGGTAGATGTATGATTATGCCGTGCATCGTATATTATTTTGGAGATATATTCCGCAAAACTATTAATAATTAATAATTACTCATCAACTATGACCTTTCTTGAAGTTCTCACTGTAGATCTTTGCAATAATTATCATGGTCCTCCAATAAATAATATCCAGAAAGAGATTGGTGACTCGACAGTTGGTTGTTTATTAGAAAAAGATTGGTCACTCGACAGTTAGTTGTTTATTAGAAAAAGATTGGTGACTCGACAGTTGGTTGTTTATTAGAAAAAGATTGGTCACTCTACAGTTGGTTGTTTACTATAAAAAGATTGGTCACTCGACAGTTGGTTGTTTATTAGAAAAATATTGGAGACTCGACAGTTGGTTGTTTATTATAAAAAAGATTGATTACTCGACAGTTGGTTGTTTATTAGAAAAAGATTGGTCACTCGACAGTTGGTTGTTTACTATAAAAAGATTGGTCACTCGACAGTTGGTTGTTTATTAGAAAAATATTGGAGACTCGACAGTTGGTTGTTTATTATAAAAAGATTGGTGACTCGACAGTTGGTTGTTTATTAGAAAAAAGATTGGAGACTCGACAGTTGGTTGTTTACTATAAAAAGATTGGTGACTCGACAGTTGGTTGTTTATCAGAAAAAAAATTATGCGCATTAATAATTTTGTAGGAATTTTTAGTAGATATAATTGTTTCACCAAACAATGTACTGATCCCCGATTTGGGTAAACCCCCTATACTTTTTCCTTTCCAGATCTTCCACTATTTCGTTTGTTTAAAAACCCTCCACACGCCACCCCCAAAGATAACACGGTGAAAATTATTTTCCATACGGCCTTTAAATAAATAGGTCTGGTTAAAATAAAGGTAGGTAGAGATTTTTTAATAACACGTGATATTTACATTAAATTTGTAATATAATTATTATTACCTGTATTTTTTGTCTGCTGATAAATAACGTAATAAATATTTTAGGATTACGGGTTTCTAAAATTAGTCAATAATGCTAAGCCCACTAGTTCGTAACATATCGCTCGTTTGCTACAATAGAGACACAATTCAAAATAAGCTAATTTTCCGTAAACGAGTTTTGAATACTTTTAGTTATTGTTATAAGACTGTGACTGACACTTACTGCTGTCTCGCGTCAACTTTTGGTATTTCAGGTATGTCGTCCTACTAAAAAGAAAGTGTCATTACATAGATTTATTGCTTTTAAATTCGATTTATGTCGTTATTGCAGCTAACGACCGATATGTACCTACATTCATATGTAGGTAGGTACCGGCTTGCTCAAAATTAATGGTTTGCATTTTGATCAATGACTAAAGAAAATACTTTCGTGTTTTACAATATGATTATATTTTTACTTTTGTCATTTCCACACAAGATTCCCAAGTCCCAATATTTAAGAGTATGTGGTGAGGTTGAAGGAATTGGGGAGGCGAAGGAGATGAGATGGAGGAAGGTTCGACTAGACTAATAATTAGGGTTTAGACCAGGAGCACAGAGAAACGGACAAGGAACAAGGCCAAGGCGGGCCTGGCTGAACAAACGGTCAGTCTGGTATTCAGAGCAGTCGACCAGACAATAGTTGACAGTATTGTTGACCCATTGGCCCGAGAACTTGACTCAATTACCTGCCGGCACCGACCGTTGGCAATTGTTTCAAACAGGGCACTGCTATTATTATTCCGCTCAACGGTTGGCCGCGAATTCGCAATCGTAATATCCGTTGAACGAAAACCTCACCTACACCACCGAACCGTGCTTCTGTTGCTGTGTGTCATGTGTATACTCACACACACATACCTCACTCTACCCTACCAACGAGCGTAGTTCTACAGAAGGCAGCCAATCCACACAACGAAAAAAAGAGTTATTATGTCTATCATATATTTACGATAGTTTTTAAACTTGAATTTCGATTTTAGGCCAAAATATCCAACCAAACTGAATAGTTTTATCAGCGCCTTGACTCCTTAAGGCGAAGCTTAATGCCAAATCACTATTTTGATTAATCTTCATAACGAATTGGTATACATTATGAATACCAAAAAATATGCTATGGATAAATTGAAGGTTTTCCTATCGCTTCGTTTGAGTAGAAAACAAATAAAAAATAGATTACTCAATAAAAAATATAAATGTAAGCTACCAAAAAAAATATTTTATATTAGAAATGTACGAACGCGTAAAGGAAACCACTTTTAAAAAATACAGTATTTTAGCTAAGATTATCTGTGACAGTTTCACTTGATTAACTTTTTTGCTATCTTATAAAATTATTTACAAAATAAATAAAAACTAGTTTTGTGCTTGAAATCGAACGTTTCTGGACTCCGTTTGTCAAGCGATTTTAATGTTTATTACCTACAATATAAGGTATACCAAGAATATACACATTTTTGGCTTGTAGCTTCCTCTTAAAGTCGGCGCCCAGAGCGGACTGCTCCAATTGCATCTCCACAAAGCTGGTCCTGAATCAAAAGTTCCGAAATCCCGCGTTTCGACAACGATTTGATGCCATGTTTGATCTTGTTAGTATGATATGACGTTTGCCGAAATATTACGCTTTAATCTAAGTAGGTAAAAAGTATGTAACCCAAACTAAGAACCTAATAATCAAACCTATTTTGTACATGGTTTTCCATCTCTTCCGACGTAAATAGTTGTTTCTTGTACCTACTAAATTGTTGAAACGAGGCGTTATTTCAATAATTTGGAATTAAGCGTACGAGTACTATTAAATTTGGCATGGAATCCTCCACAGATTCAATATAATGTTCACAATTTATAGAAGCTGCAGTTATTTTAGTACTCCACAAATTTAGTAATCCCCCTTATCACAAAAGTCTTATTTCTTGCGGACTGGCTGCATTCAGCAGAACTACGCTCGTTCTACAGGTAGGCACAACTTACAAAGCAAACTACCATTTACGTACCACATTACCATGGCACCAGGCACCACCACCCACCACTCGTTCGCCATCCGCGCAGCCGCCAGTTCGTATTTCGTGTTACAGTCGCACTATCCTGAATGTTGTGTTATTCATTGCTAAAGTTTACCATAAAATTCATATCTAACAACCTCGAAACAGAGGAAATTTCAAACATGCGTAACGGCCTGTGTTTTTTTATGTTAAAATAGAGAAATCCGCGTTGAAACGAATTAAATAATAATAATCCGTTGTGAACGATATTATGCATGTTATGAAGTTATGACAGTCCCCGTGTGTGCGTTGCCTCATGTTGCTAAACAAACTTCTGTGGGTTGGTGAAACACTCGAACAGTACAAAAACTAATGCAAATTGTATTGAGTCACTGCGTTTGTGTCTTTTGAACGACTTGTGAAGTTTAACAAAGATTTAATTTACATTATCAGTCTGTAATGATGACTTTGTTCGATAGGGTATGAACACTTGGTACCTATATCAAAGTTATGTTAGTTTCAACTTAGCGCCAACAAAGTTGTTCTGTTTGGTATTATACAAAAACGAAAGTGAAACTGTAATAAATAATAAAGGTGTATTAACAAATGTCTAAGTAGACACACTTGTTTCCGGTTCTGTTTAAAAACTAGTGAAAGTGTAAGCAGTCGGTTCCGGCGGCTTTTTGGTCAGCAAACATTTGTTGACATCAGATCTGTCAATTCGCTTTCCTCGACAGGTTATTCGTTAAATAATATACCTACTTACCAACAGTGACGACATATCCGCGCGTTCAGGAAAAGGTCTGTAGGCGGACGTTATTGTTCGAATATTACGAAACTTACTATCATTAGCAACGAACTATTCACGACAAAAACCATTGACACTTTTTATATTCGGCAGCTCATTATATACAGACTTATGCATTCACTCGTGACTCGATGAATGTAAGAATTGTGAAGGCTGGAACAATACAATTCACAAGAATAGAACTTTAAGATGGAGCACATTTACACAATAAAGGTCAAGAGACAGTTCGATCCGCGAGGGCTATATCCCTCAGAGCGGAGATACTCGGCTTCCACGGTGTTCGGGCTGGCCTGGCTGCACCTGGTGCTGGCTGCCACCTCCATTCTGTTGGCTGGTCTCGCTTTGTATAAACCCATCCTGGATGTGAACACTAATCTGTTCAACTCGCATGGACAGATGTTGGTGGAAGGGAATAATGTAACGGCAGAAGATGCGGGCGATGTGCTTCAAGTATCGAGTAATCAGACCACGCAAAGTGTGGGCTACTCGCTGGACCTCGTGTTGGCTCCCGTGCTTCTGGCAGCGGGAGCTCTGGCAGCTGGGTTAGCAGCCGTTTTGGCTTCCAGGAGATGGTACGTGGACCACAACATTACCTGGTTCTTCCTCTCCTCCGTAGCTTCCACTCTGCTCGCCCTGGCGGCGCTCTGCATGATGGTATCGTGGATAGTTTCGGCAAACGAAAACAGCCTCAACTTCTGCGATTACTTCTCCGATGGCAATCTTTTCGGGAAAGTTCATCTGATTCCTGAAAGTGACGCAAATGTGAACAACGTATCGGGAAATAGTAATCACTCCTGGTTTTACATCATAAAGGTTCCCGTTGAAGAGCTGAGGTCGAGAAATATTCCTCTCCTCGGTGAAGAAGACAATAAACAAAGCAAAACTCGGAAAGTTCTCTCTATTAACATTCTGATAGCCGCAGCCGTGGAGGTCTTGTGGAGTCTGTTGAGTGTGAAGATTGCCTGGAGAGGCATGAGGGCGGACTACCCCGCCGAGGACTCCCGGAGAGGCCCCACCGTGCAAGTTGTCACACAGATAAAGGGTAATAACACCAAACACCTTCCAAAGAATACCAAAATATTACCACCACAACCAGATCTGATAGAACATCACCCCAAAAACAACAAAATAAAGAAGTTCTTTCAATCTCAGCAAGAAAACGGAGGTTTCTTCTTGAGAACTAGTCAAAAGGAGAATGATTTGTTGGTTTTAGACGCAAATGCAGACGCAGCCGATCTTCCTCGTAAGGAGAGCGGGGCAGAGTACCGGGAGAGGATACGCACCTTCATACAGAGCTCTCCAACCACCGCAACCAACGCAACCACCGCAACCCCTGCAACCACCGCAACCACCGCCAACACTAACCACACAGACAACGACAGGTCTTTGGAAAGCACGTGGGGGGACACCCACGAGTACCCCATCTACGACCAGAACACTCTCGACCTCGACAAGATAATGCTGACATTCGACAGGAGAAAAGCAGGAGACAAAGCGGCAACAACTCCCGCTGAAAGCAAACAGGAAGATACTTCAAATGCTCAACAAGACGTCCGTGAACCAACCTCAGCCGGTGAAGACAAAACTACTCAAGGCAAATGAGATATCCAAATTCTCTAGGATGTCAGAAGAAACTTCGTTCGGAAAAAAAACTATAAAAGAAAATACAGCAATCTTGGAAAGAGTTGTTATGTTTGTGTGTCAACTTTTTAATGATAATTATAAATAAACTGGTCTTTATGACTGTCAAATGATTTCATGTTAAACTGGGAACGATTTGAAGCAGTAATATTCCTAGTGGTTTGTTTTTCCAGTGTTTAACAATGATGTATTATTTGAGGTTGATGGAGATTGCTGTGTCTGCATCACAAATTACGGTAGGACCTAGATGTGAGCAAAGATAATGATGTGGCAGACGTAGTCAAAGTTTTCAAAAACTTATTATATTGTTGAACGCTCAGAATTCAGAATGGATTTGCTAATGATCTCTATTGCTTCGTATGAATAATAAATGTGTAAAGATATGTGTACAAATATGTGCTTTATGATGTAATAAGAATATTTCGCTGTAATTTATGTGCAGCCATTCTTTCAGTTTCGTGTTGGCAACGATTTACTTTTTTAAGCATAACGAAAATATTCCATGTTAAGTACTTACTTATTTCTAGTTAGGTAACAATGTGCATTCATTAACTAAGTATGTTAAACTTTAGAAAATGGCTTTATTAGACTCGTTATTCAATGTTTTAGTTCGGGGACAATATTAGGTTGTTCGGCTTTGTAATCCACTAGTAATGATACTAGGCAAATTCAATGAATTATCCGTGGGAACCTTCTTTGCAATCAGATAATGACAACCATTGGATGATTGAAAGGTTGTTTCTACCAATATAACTCAGTTTAGCTACTTATTCGATTAATTACCTAGCAGAAAACTTAGTTTTACTCAGTTCCATAATAATATAATATAAACTATGTATGTTGGTAATACCAGTCGGCCAGACCTGAGAATTTCGCGAAATTTAACGCAAAATTCGTCATATTTACCATTTACATGCGATTTTTACTTTAACTCCACACAGGAAAATAATTTCTCTAAGGGCCTGACAAGGATGCTGTGTGGAGGGTATTTTTAAGGAAAGGAAAGAGAGAAAGTTCTGTTGGGAAAAATGTATGAAGGATGGGTAGGAATCTGCGAGTCAGTGTGTCCAGGAGTGACAGATGATCCCATCCCTCTCACTGCGGTGCAAGGCGTTGGGCCGAGAGAGTCCAGATGGAGATGTCAAATGGCTCCCTTAACCGGCCTCTCTCGATCCGGCCCGCCACGTAAATAAACCAAATTTTCGGATTTTAACGCAACATTCTGGTATTTAAAATATGAAAAAATATCACTTTTGTTTCAAAATTAATACCACCGTCTTTATTGAAAAATAACACCGCTTTTCTCAATAAAATTCGTTGAAAGTAAAATAACGAAGCTTTTCCCAAAATATTACACGAAATTTTCATGTCCCTAATAGTTAGTGAAAGGCTAGTAAAACGATTATTAATTAATAATTCAAAATCAGAACTCTCGGTCTCTCAGAATTTGACCTAAGAAAACCTAATGAAAATTAATTTACACGATCCGACTTGCAGAAACCCGACATGTTGGGTTTATAATAAATTCTTATAATTAAACATGTATTCTTATTCGTATTCAAAATAAGTTCACAAATTTACGTAGGTACCTACCCAACTTACATCAAATATTTTCGAATGCCCGCAATTTAACTCTTCAGTTCTTTCAACCTTTTTTGTTCAGTTTACAATGTTTTCTCTATGTATGTATTTCAAATGTGCTATATAATTTTTCTTTAATTTCCCGAAAAAACAAATACTGTTTTAGAAATAAGATAAAATTATATTTTCGATGTATGTATTAAAAATAAACATTACTCTTTCTAAATAATAACATTTTTAATATAAAACGAAAAAAATGAAAAACAATTTTGCTTCAAATCTGGTAAGCAAAATCGAGAGAACTCCAAATTTTGAAAACACGTTTTTTTAAGTAGATAATTTGTAAGAAAACTGTAACTTCACTTTTATCTCGTTCATATAATAATGTTACGAAATACGAATTATTCACTTTCGCTATTTTTAGGATTTTATTAATGGCATGCATAAATATTTGAGGCAAACTAGAAAGAATTATTATTTCTCTTTCTGACGTGGAAAAAATTACATACCTTCGCATGATATAAAAAAAGATAAAAATACTTTTATATTCGGTCACATATGACCTTATAACGCTGGAGGGGTTAAAGATGAACCGAAATGCTAAACAAATACCATGGAGATCTAGTCTAAGAGTATAATATAACGTTGTATAGTTCTTACATACAACAATATTATATACCTTACACCAGAGGTTCCCAACTTATTTCGGGTCTCGACCCCATTTTACAAAAGCCAAGCAACCTCGACTCTCGACTGGGAATTTCTTCTGGTGCTGGGAATTCTAAAATTCATAATCTGCTCAAATCACATCGAAAATAGATTTAAGAAAAAATTATAAAATAGGCACGCTCTCCCTCCCACATATAATATACTAAGCAAGCACTAGCTTAGGCTATAATACCTTTATCAGCAGGATATATATCCGGATATTACATTCAAAATTATGATGCTGTACGAACTGGTATGTCTTGAAGTTCGTACTGACTAAAAATGAGTATTATTAAGGCGATGCCATACGTAGTAATGCAAAATAGTGTGTTTTTGGTTTGAAAATTTGGTCGCCTAGAAATGTTTCAGATACTTTAATTAAATACTGCGAGTAGAATACATATTGGCCTTTGAAAAAATCGAGTATTATTTAGATAAGTCTTTTTATAAGCCCAGGAAAAAATAATGTATAAGGCCTATGAAAACTGCTTTAAAGTTAAAAATCTCCTACTTACGAACCCATTTTCGGTTATGATTTTATTGTATAATGTGGAAAATTAAGTTATTTATAAAATGATCGAAAAAAAATTGAATATTTATGCTTGAACATCCACAAAATAAAATAAAAGGCACTTTTTGGCCATGTTTTTTTCTTGCATAGATCAAAACAGGTGGATGGTGTTAAGCGGGAATTTAAACCTTATCGTCATCTACGTAAGGGTTGTTTTGTAGTGTTTTGCGGCTCAATTTAAAATATTACACGACGTAGTGCATCGCCTTAAAATCTTTTCACTGTTTCGGTGGAGTTGGCGCGACCCATTAGTTGGGAATCGATGGATTAGACAAAGGCACAAAGGGTGCCCCAAGATGTAAATGTAGATATTATGTGGGTATTTTCTACCTACTTATATAATTGTTGAATGGTATGCGATGTCCCGGGTGCCAAGGCCGGCTATAAATACCTAACCTAGCTATGTGCTAAGCATGGTGCTGGTGTCTGGACCTTGAGGAGTCGTGCTATCGTGATATCGGAGGAGCTATTAACTTTACATTAGT
The DNA here is from genome assembly GCF_061612785.1 of Hesperophylax consimilis. NCBI lineage: Eukaryota > Metazoa > Arthropoda > Insecta > Trichoptera > Limnephilidae > Hesperophylax > Hesperophylax consimilis. Next base: position 28,610,532 of record NC_142862.1, read on the forward strand.
GAGGCATCCATTATTACGACTAGTTTTTTTGTAAACGAATCATTACACACAATATTATTACAATATGGACATTTGAGGAGGTGATCTAATAAGTAAAGATGAATGATGTAACCTATAAAATAATAAGGTGATGTAATGCACATCGAGGCACATCCTTGTCTGTCTCGTCTCGAAAGCATCAATTGAAATTTTATTTTTATTTAGAAATTTCTAAGGACAAGAAACGCGGGAAGATATCCCCGACATCTAACGGTGTTTTTTACACGGGAAGTCTGAGTCTGAAAGTTGTTGGGATAGTTCCGTGGTTAGAGCAGTCGCCGTTATATACCGGTAGCACCTAAAACCCTTTTCTAGCAGGTTTTCTATTCAAATTTAATATTATTTCAGTACATTTTTGAACTGTTTATTTCTGGATAATAATTCTGTAGCTCGCTTCTAAAAGGATCAATGTCAGTTTTCAATGTCGATATTGGGTTGTCTTCCGAATTGTAAAAGAACCATTCAATTTCGAGAAAGGATGGGGGCCAGTTATTACTAAGTAACTAAAACTTGCCAAAAAGAGCAAATTCTACATAGGCCTGGTGAAATTTAAAAAATGCATTGGCCCTTCAAGAAGCAAGCCACAGATTTGTGAAGCAGATATGGGACAATTAAATCTCAATTGACAGCCCTGTAACTAAGTCTAGGCTGCATCGCTGTAATGTTCCTAGATTGACAAAGCAGAAAATGGTGCTAGGAAGAAATTAGGTTAAGTACATTAAGGACGGGTTGTTTCGGAGAATTTGAACAATTCATCACATTTCAACGTTCATTTTCGGGGTCTGTGAAAGTCCTATTCAAGTTCTGATAGTATATCATTATAGACTAGTTGCTTGACAGAACTGAAATAAAAAGAGAACTTGAAAAAATCCTTCACAGAACTTGAAAATCAAAATTGAATTTGATGAATTGTTCAAATTCTCCGAAACAACCCGTCCTAAGAATTTTACCAAATGTCTAAGTCTTGTTGACAAATAATCTTTTAACAATAATCCCTACCTACTTTAGAGAAAGCTATATTTGTTAGTCAGTATTATTTAGGTTATAAATATATGCTTTATTATTGTAATCGTATTTAAATTAATATAACATTTTGCTTTCAAATAAAACATTTTCAAAAAAACGACCAAAGAGATATATAATTGACTCGCATCACTATTATTTCATTTACTTTCTACGTCGTGCCGCTTTTCTACAATTCTATAAACATATAAAGCTGATGAAACATAAGAAGCACAGTTAATCCCATTTAACAGAGATTTGACTGTACATTCAAACATAAAACAGGAAATGTATTTCTTTACACAAGAAGTTGAATTAACATGAAGTTAAAAAAACGAGCATTTATTGCGAAATTTTGGTAATTGTTTGTATTTACAAACCATTTTTTGCAAAAGAAGTAATTTAAGGAAATTATGTGAATTTGTAAATACTAAAATTTAAATAAAAAATTACGAATATTTTTGTTGTTATTTTTTGCATGGTAATGACATGGCTTTTATGTGGAAACTTCACTGGTTTATGCAACCCGGTGTGAACATGCAAGAATATGGTTTACAAAATGGTGACCCGATTCTTGATCTCCCAACAGTTAATCCCCCGACTGTCGATCCCTCTGACACTTGATCTCTTCTCGGATACTTGATTCCCAAAGGATTGTTTATTTTTTTACATTGGTTTCATACAGGAGGCTCAGAGGAAAATAATACCCTTGAGGCCCTTTTTAGGAAAAGAAGGAGAGAAAGTTCTGGGAAGTAAAGGGTACGAGGGGTGGGTAGGAATGCGGAGGTCAGTACGAATCCAACCCTTCCACTGCGATGCAAGGCGATCTTCCGAGAGAGTTCTACTGCAGATATCCCATACCCGCCTTCCAAATTGTACACTGTTGTGCTACTGATAACATACGCAGTGAGGATAATATACCTACTTTTAATATGTGCCACCGTCTTGAGTGGAAATTCGCTATATGTAGGATACATATAGCGAATATTTTAGCCTACAAATATTTTCGCTAAAAATAATGTCGTGTCAAAGGAGTTTGCAGACAGGATATACTGCCAAATAACAAAACACAACTTACGGAAGGAAGTGCAACATAAATAATCCTTTGGGGAACAACTGTCGGGTATCAAAAGTATAAAATTATAGAACTGTTCGTTGTATAATTCAATTCACAGTTTTCACAGAAGTTTGAATCTTCATTTGCGACCGATATTGTTTTTATTCCTTGTTTATCAACGACATAACTACCCTTTTAATAATGGAGTTATGATACTCCTTTTTGCTTAAAATTTACAAAACTATTACTAATCTGAATGGCTTTTATGTATTACAATTAAATCTTGCGAGAGTAGTTCACCCGCAATGAACTATTTCTTGCCCGATATGATTTAAGATTTTCACGGCCAAAAGTATTTTTGTTATTTGTTTTTGGGGTGTTATGCCGTGTTGCGCTAACTCCTTCTTTAGCCAACGTTTCGGACAGCATTGCAGTGTCCATCATCAGATCAGATGTGCTATTAATGTTATTATTAATAACACATCTGCCCTGATGATGGACACTACAATGCTGTCCGAAACGTTGGCTAAAGAAGGAGTTAGCGCAACACGGCATAACACCCCAAAAACAAATAACAAAAATATTTCTTGCCCGTATCAATAATTCTATCAAGCATCAAAATACCATCAATAAAATTATTCTAAAAAGAGTCGAGCAAATTAAAGACACTGGTATTATTTTTGACAGTAAATTAACTTTTATTTCTCGTGTAACTGAAATAACAAACAAAGTCATGAAATGTCTGGAGTTTATTTTGAGGACGGTGAAAGATTTAAAATTAATTTAAATTACAATTCACTGTGTTGGTGAGAAGCAATCTAGAGTATAATTCGACAATCTGAGCTCCGTAGAAAAATAGAGAGGGCGCAGCATAAATTTCTAAGATGTATTAATTATAAATTAGGAATTCCAGTCGAAGATATTAATTACACCTTTTTAATGGACTTACTAAACTTGACCGACTTATAATCAAGGCGCACAATCACTGATTTATTTTGTCTTTTCAATTAGCGAATGGCAGATTGGGCGCCATGGATTTAAGGGCGTATTAACCAGCGGCCGAGAATTCGAATTTGGTCAAAAGACGGTCTCGCGATCGGACGTTTTTTTAGAACGAGACAGAAATACCATATTCATTCCACTGCCAGCCGTATACTCCGCGCGGCGCTCGAAACCTACAGCATGGTTCCGATGAAATAACAATTATTGTGTTTGAATTTTCGGTTGTAGCTTTCTTCCTAATAAGTAGTTACATACATATTTGTAAATTATACGTCGGAGTGCGTAAACATAAATAAATACAAATGCAGTGCGTTGACATAGTAGGTACAAAATAGGTAGGTATTTGAATAAACATTTTTTTTTAATTTTTCAAATATTTTTATTCACTTGTTTTTTTTTTAAATTTTATTTTACATAGGTTTTACAAAAGTGATTAACATTAAGTTTGATTGTAAAAAATCTCTCGTCTTACATATTTATCCGTTTGTACGATAGGTATTACCAGTAATTTTTATTTCTAATACTTAAAGTAAGTATGTCAAAATAACCTCGTTTTTTTTCTCCTAAAACAAGAAGCTCAATTCACAATATGACATTATGAAACTGACAAAAAGTAACACTAAAAATACTAAATATGTTGAATTATACCAATATAATAGGGAATTGGACATTAGAATAGAAATTATTAACAAAAACATGATTTGAATCGCACATCACGAATCAAAACTGTTATTTTGACGGGAATCATATACGCATAGACTAAAATGCGGCATTTCCTGCTCTTTTGTAGCCAGTTAAATACATTTATATGAGGAAGATTTCGAAACAGAAATTGTACAGCTTAATGTGTAACTAAGAAAATTTTATTACAAATAAGTTTACATGGAAATGGAATTAATCTCCTTCGAAGTACTGTGCTTGACTAGAGATATACTTATCCCAACGTTGAATCCATGACTGGAAACATTTTACCACGAGTTACCCGACACCGTGTGTACAAGGTACTGTTGCATACGTGTTGCTCGCGCAACGCCGGGTAGTAAATTATGGTTTATGATTATCGCGGTAATTACAGTTGAATCGGTCACCGTAATATACCATGCATTTCCCGACACCATGTATACAAGGGTATGGTTTTGTGCGTGTAACTCGCGTAATGCCGAGAATTATTGATATTTTATAATTACCGCTATATTCACGGTTTCAGTCACCGTAATTTCACCACGAGTTTCCCGACACCGTGTACACGTGGTAATGTTGCATGCGCGTAAATCGCGCAACACCGGGTAGTAAATGATTGTTTATAATTACCGCGGTAAGTAGAGTTGAATCGGTCACAGTAATATACTACGCGTTTCCCGACACCATGTATACAAGGGTATGGTTTTGTGCGTGTAACTCGCGTAACGCCGGGAATAATTGCTAGTTTATAAATACCCTGATATTGACGGTTTCGGTCACCATAATATCCATGATTCACAATATATTGTAGGTATTACCTATTTACATAATAAAATAATAATAATATTAATGTAAATTACACATACCGACGGAATTTTAGAGACAATATTTGCTTCAGAATCACAATCATTCGTCGGTAGTTGATTATTTTCCCTGAAAATTAAACAACACAAAATTATCGCTAAATGTTATAAAAAATATATGCGTATTCTGACTGATTCGTTTGAACGACCCTGTAGCATATAGAGTACGTACAATGTACAAGGATAATTAAATATGACTAACCCTTTTTTTCTGGAAATATTTCTCCCATGTACGTTTTTGATGACGAAATTTTTGTTTTCTTATAAAACTTTTGTCCGATAGTATTTTTCTCCCCATTTTTAAACGAGGAATTTCGTTAAAATGTTATCAAGTAGACTGGCGTGGAATAGACGTCCGCTCGCCGCCCTGTCGCAGCGGGGAACAGCGTTGCCAGGACTCCAGATTGCAATATTTCCCTAGATTGGGAGTCGAAATTTCCCTAGATTTCCCTAGATTCTGGGGGTACCACCTTGGCAAGTTAAAAACCTCTGTCCGTCCGGGGGGGGGGGGGAGCTTTGAAAAAAATTACTTGGTTTTTGTTGATAACTTTCATATATTATTTGTAGTAATAAAAATACACGAATACCCAAATACGCCACATATACACCAGTACGTAGTCACTGTTTTTTTATTCTCTTTCTTATATGGCAATTATTTTTCTTATATGGCAACAGTGGCCGACAGTGGCAACACTGACACAACAAATTTGACATTGACATTTCAAATGATAATTATAAAATACTTATCATTTCAAACGACCGGTCGGTGGCCGAGTTGTCATCGCGCTTGGGTCCCACTCAGGCGTAGTGTGTTCCTCGGCCGGCTAAGTCCTCCATCACAACACAAGCAACATTTCCAGCTTTCTATGGTGGTAGTAGGAGATTTTCAAATATTGTCAGGTTATTCGTAACCCGGGAATGTTTGTCTTTCTTTAAAAAAAAAATGATGATTGTAAAATACATAACATTTACATGATATTTATAAAGATCAGGTAATTATGGACTATTCCGACACACAAAATACCTACTATTTAACATGAATTTATTCATTATCCCATTCACATATTCATTATTTCTTAATTCAATTGAATCGAAGTATTGTTTTCGATAAGTGTGACGGAATAGGCAACATTTACGAAAATACACGTGCATGGAGTAAATTGTTAAGGTCAAATAATAGCAATACATAACTTAGCGATGACTTAATCTGAAATTTTGTGTTTTACCGGGTAAGTAGAAGATTACAATGCCAATAATAATTTGTCCCCGGTTTTAATATTTTTAGGAACATAAATATAATTTTGATTTGTCAGTCTTAAAAATAGCATTGCTTCATTTATGTACATCAACATTATTTAAGATTCCTGGAAATCCCAACAACAAAGAATGAAAATACATTTATGTTCACTGGCAATCCCAATAATATTGTCATGTAAAAAAATTTTTTGCCAAAAAGTACGAAATTTCCCTAGATTTATGCTGATTTCGTGAAAATTTCCCTTTTCCCTAGAATTTTTTTTTCTCCCCTAGATCTAGGGAATTTCCCTAGACCTGGCAACGCTGGCGGGGAATGATAAAATTTCGGCTTGCGCCGTGGTAATCAGAGACAACGAACAAACAACAAACCCGAATCGAAATTAATTACTATTATATACTTTAAGAATATATTTCTTGGTCATAAATTATTTTTAATGTTTCAATAATATCATGGTAAATTATTTTTGTAAAAAAATCTCAACTATACCAATTTGTAAGGTCATAAATAAATAGTCAAATTGAGGGATTTTCGTCACAAAACGCGTCCTCGGATTTATTTATTAGTAATTTTATTTGAAATAAAAACAAAATTCTTATACATACATATGATAGATAATTTATTGATTGTTTATACTGTATTATTATATGATTTGAAATATTTGTTGTATAATACAACTTCGCCTTTGAAAATGCAACAAATCTGCGCATCGTCCAACGGTAACACTTTATTATGGTATGAAAATAATATTATTTTTCAAAATTTAACATCTTACTTTACTAAATAATATAACGATCTTTCGGAATCAATTTGTGTTTTTCTCTAGAAAAGTGTCCATACGTCTAAAACTGGCCTCAAAAATGCCAAATTTCAGGTCAAGTCTACCTATTTCGCCTTAACAAACCGTTATACTTATCGTGTACCCGCGCGTAATACAAAACAGACTGCTCTCTATAATGTTCCAAATCTGCTTATAATTATTTCGAAAATTTGCCATTTCAGAGACTACACAAACTAGGTAATAATTATAGTTCAATCGATGTTTAGCGCCGCCACTCAGTGACCAAACTAAAAAAAAACAATGTATTAGAATATTTGTAACTGTTCCACTAAATGAAGTTTTTCTTACATGCACACTTTATCTTTATATAAATTTTTCTGTTCCATAAAATCGGGCGTAATATTTCATATAAGTTTATCATTATATAAGAAATACCTGAATGATGTTTTTATGTAGCTTATATTATTATGAGTGTTGCATTAAAATAAATCATTTACTTCTTGTCGTAAATGATTTGTATCCACTCGTAAATTACGTAAATCAACCTGTTTTATTAATTTATTTATTTTTATGCTATCTGCACTTTTGTTTTTTTTCTTTTGTTATTTTTTTTAAGTTTTCGTTGTTTTAAAAACAAATAAAAAAACCTTCTGTTGGCACTGTATTGTGCAGTAAAGCACGTAAAAGCCCACCAGGGCGTTTAAATTAATTAATAAATAATATGAATAGTAACTATCAGTTGGGTAATCCTGTATGCAAGGGCGGATCCAGCTTTGGCGCCAGGGGGGGGTCACGTAGCCGTGGTCAAGTTTTTTTTTTTTTTAAAGAAAGACAAACATTCCCGGGTTACGAATAACCCAACAATAACTCCTACCACCACCACAGAAAGCCGAAAATGCTTGCTTGTGTTGTGATGGAGGACTTAGGTCCGGTCAGTTACAGTTACAAGAAGTTATAATTTAATTTTGATAATAATATATACAAGTAAAAAGTAGGTATTGTTGGATATGGTAACACTAGGTACATCATTAAGATTGTCTTTTGCTCCGCAAGCCCGGGCGGCGTAGGCTCGTGTAATGTCAATTGTCAACCAATACAGTACAGATTACAATTATTAATCGTGTTCTTATTTCACCACAATATAACATGGTGTCAGGTGTGTCTTCAACATAGTATTGTGTGTAGGAATCTTGCAACTTTTTGAATTTCCTTTTCCTCGTTGTAGTTATTCGCCATCATATATAAAAGAAATGATTGCTTAAAACGTTTCCACTTGCCAACCATATCCGTAGCATTCTGCATTTGCAGAATTTGACTCGACATTATTATTGTAACACTTTGCTTGTCATGACAAAATAGACAAATAATAACAGCTTGTTGACCGTTATTTCTTTGCTTCCTGGTAAAGAATTTGAATCGTTCCACTGTAATATTCACTGTAGGTATGAAGTGTCTATCCAGTCTATCGAAGAGTAGAATAATGCCTTCCAGCATGCTCTTCTCAGTAGTGAGGTCTCTTCTCAACGATATGTGCAAAAAAACGGTAATTAACTAGCCGAAAGTCATTTAAAAAAGAACGTTTTCCACACGAATGTCACAAAAATGGCATGAAATTGTACGGAGTTCTGTTCATAACATCTCTCAAAACACCGCCATCTTTAGCAAAAAGCATAAATATACCAAACCACCTACTCATGCAAAAAGTCAAATCAAAGGTTAAGTGGTTAAGTTCGCAGAGAACAAACAATAAATCTAGTGAACGTTAAACGTCAAATTCAAAAATTCCCGGATATCAAAGTGTTGCCGTATAAAAAAAATAATCAGTGTGGAATTTTACAAAATTAAGGGAACATAATCGGAGACGGAACATTTTCATGTAAATCATTCAAAATCCATCATTAAAAATAATACTATGCATTTCTAAAAAAAATTACTAACGTTTTCGTAATCTTAGTAAAAAAATCTATCCACACTTTTAGCCATCATTTTAATTGATTCTGAAGAATTTGTTACAAATATTAAAAATGTGTCCACTTCCGAAGTTATTAATTCATCATCTAGAAAAATAAAATCTGGTACTTACCGCTAAGTCCGCTAACTTTATAGTTATACACGGGTTATAAAGTTTTAAAATCGTTGAACGTAAAATATATTAATTGCAAGGTATTGTTTTATTAATCTAAAATATAAATAACTTTCATCCCTCGTGCGGCATAATTTTATTTTTTTTAAATTCAATTATAATTTCGCCGAAATAAATTAAAATGTTAGCCTTGGGCAAAACCTCGATGAACGAGGTTGTGTCTCGCCTTAAGAATTGCTTTAGGAAAAATAGGAAGGCTGGTAATTCGCGCGGGCGCGTTAGACCGTGGTATATTTATGGTTAGACCTGTCCAGACCTGTCAAAAAACTTCCGAAAGAATAAGTTCTGTAACTTACTAAAATTACGTTAAGTGACTTTTGGTGTCGTTTACATTGGGAATTTGGCTAAACTCGCCTTCAAGAGCGATTTACAGGAAAAAAACTTACGAGTCTAACCCCAGCCTTAGAACATTAACAAATAACATTTGAGTTTAAACACACATACACTGGCATAATGAAGAAACTGATTAGATTACTTACCATTTCTTGTAATGAATTGAATTTGCAGCAACAATTTTTAAGAACACTATTACTTATATTGGAACTTATTTTTTTAAACTTAGTAAACAAATAAAAGTAAACACTTTATTAATAAAGTTTAGTCGTTCCGATTGAGGTTTGGTTTTGCTAGACGCTAGACTCTAGTCGAAACAAAGCGCGCGCAAGCGTCACACGTGGTTACACGAAATGTGTCATAATAATATGAAAGGTGGCGGCCGAAGCGCGCGCCGGTGGCGGTGCGCGGTGACGCGGTAACATTCGAATTTTCGATGCGTTCGTTCCCGAATAATGCGTTTGCCGTCAAACAAAGTATTATATTAAATTAATTAAATATTGAAAGTACTTAAATAAAATTTATATTGTGACAAAAAATATATAAAAACATTATGTTTAACAATTTTAATTAGTGGTCCACCTAGGTCCTGGATGGGCCCAGGACCTAGGTAGTCATGACCCCCCCTGGGCTGGGGCCCAGGGGGGGGGTCATGACCACCGTGACCCCCCCCCTGGATCCGCCACTGCCTGTATGTATATATATGTCCAGTTTCCAGAAATGTTGATAATGCGTAACTATTATATTATCAAAGACAAAGGCAAAATGAATAATTATTGCGTTTGGAACCATGTTACAGCCTGTGATCGGAAAAATTACTTTAGAAAGGAGGAAGACAATTTTATATTCACTTTCAACGATGAAGTCCATCCTTTTTATTTGCAAGCTCACTGGTTTTTTTTACTATTGAATTTTTTTGGATACATACGTGGATAGTTACATAAAATATTGAAAACTGTATGAAAAATGTTGTAATAAATGTAACCCACCAAGCCGAAGCCTGAGTGTGGGTATTATATGTATTTTTATCTTATTTCTATGGTTTAAGTGGAGATACAATATCAAATATAAATTTATTTTAAAAGAGTTACCGTACAGATGCAATACAAAAAACTAAAGCATGAAATATGTGAGAGTTTTAAAATAACACAAAATATAAGGTAACTACTAGTTTTTAAAGAAGACATCTTAAAAAGTAAATATATCTGCTGTTGTTACAAATGTATGTGAAATAATAAAAAATAATCTGTCTATGGATATGAATGTAATAGATGGCTTTGCTAAAACTTATAAGAAAAAATATCTAGTTCAGTGTTTTTTAGCCAAGATTTGATGTGGTTTTTAAAAAATTGAAGGTTTACACACTTGACCCTTTTAAAGGTTGTACATAAAAAATTATACATTTTTGGAGCAATAAAACTAATATGCCTTTGGGCCAACCTATATTCACAAGCGCCATGTGAATATAGGCTGGCACGATTTGAATTTTTAATATATGTATATAGGTATGTCTGCTGCTATATACACATGTGTGCTTGCATGCACACATATTAAAAATTATATATATAATTATGTACATTTTTACAATCTAATGCTAATTTACTTATTTCTCCTTTCTAATTTCTATCTTCTACTTTTTATTACAATTTTTCCAAAATTTTAGCTTCATCTACAGTTACTTATTTCATATGTTTACACTAGATTTCATATTTCATACAAAGTAATTACACTCAATTGGTCACCATGAAACAGGCAGCCGCCTAGTATGGTGATTCATTATATCTACTTTATGTAAATTTCGAAACAATGTAACATGTATTAAATAAATAAATAAAAATAATGTTTTTTGGTCGCGTGAAAATAAATTTCAGACATTAACCACTATAGGTCTGCTTAAGGTGCAAAATTTCAGTTTCTTGGAACAATTGTTTAGAGGGATAGGTTTTAGTTTTTTGGTACATTATCTTAATAATTGATTTTTGGGCAATTTCTAGTGGTTTTACATGATTGTTGAAAGTTCCGCCCCGGCCAATTATTCCATAGGAAAGAGATAAATGAACTAGTGAGTCATAAACTAGTTTCATGGTTTTTTATATTTACTATATTACTCATTCTTTTAAAAGTATATTTTAGGTATCTCAAATTGTTAACAGTTTTTTTTCTATAGGCTGGTCCATTTAAGTTGACAATATATAGTTTTTTTTTTTTTTTTTTTTAGTTTTTTTTTTATTAGTAAAAAAAGATACACGAATTACATAATATAACAATTACATAATATAATTACACAATATAGTAGGTTATTAATTACATAATATAAGTATTCGATGTACCCCCATAAATAAGCAGGGCCTAAATACTTAATAAGTTTTCCAGATTTCATCTCCTCACAGCTACAGAATGTGTTTGGGTTACAATTTACGTTATTAAACTTCAAATTAAGATTAGTTTTAGGAGCCGACTTCTGTGAGTTATAGAAAGAAATACAAATAATTTAGGGTAAGTAGGTTTCTATCTAGCCACTCGTTGACAATAGTAATACATTTGTTACTTTTATTAGTAGTATATTCCCATGATTATCCTCGGGTTGTTATTGCAGTATCGTCAGCAAATGAGAAAATTTTACCCGGTATATTAAAATTACACAAGTCATTTACAAATATAAGAAAGAGTAGCAGCCACAATACAGTTCCTTGTGGTACACTATGTTTTACTGAATCAAAATTGCTCAAATATGTTCCAATTTTTGTGCATTGTTGTTGATTCAATACATAATTTTGTACATTTATGTTTAATTCCAATGTTGGATATTTTCCATGGTTGACTGTGTCAGAGGTTTTCTTTAAATCTAAAAAAAAGGTTAGAGTTTTTGTAACGGACGTAGTTGACCACATTATTTAATTTCATAAAATTTGTTTTACTTTTATAAAATGTGCCTACCCCACGCCACTGGCAAAATCACCACTCCCCGCCACTGGCCATTTTGTTCCCGGCCATTTCATTCATTTTCATTTTCTAGATTCTTATATTCCATGAAGTGGTGAATCATTTAAATTTACTGAATTTAAAGTTAATGTTCTTTATACAAATAGAACGGCGTCATATGCGCCTCACAATTTTTACCTCATATGGGTTTATTCAAATATTACCTGGCTTTTATAGACTTAGAGGCCTTGTATTTTCTCGGTAGGGAAAAAATTTGTTACCTAAAAACCCTACTAAAATTGCATGTATCATCATCCAGCATCAGCACCAGCAGCGACCTACAGCGGCCATATACTACATACGTGTCTGTTTGTGTTGTGTTGGGAATAGGGGGAGGAAATTTTGGCTGCGCCCTTTTGTTGGAATCCTTCCGCATTTGCCGTTGGGAGTAAGGAAAATCGCAGAAAACCTTACCCAGGAAGGAGCGGCCGAACGTCAACTTGAAACGTTTGCGGCCTTCAGTAACATCGGTATATGATGTCCTGCATTTTTGAGATGTGTGTGTGTGTGTCTGTTTTTATGTTAATATATACTTATGGGAAGATAGAAAATAAACATACATATACATACAAATTATAAAATATTATATAAATATATAAATAGATATATAAACATTATATATTTGGGAAGAAGTTCGGGAGTTTAGGAAATACCTACTGCTCGCTATTCGTCCGCGTCTAGTTCTGGTATGTGCCATATGTGGTCATGGTCCATGAGGATGTGTTTAGGTAGTCTATGTGTGTATCTGAATGTCAGGTCGCTCGGAGCATTGTATTGTCCTATGTCTCGTATTAGTTGATTTTTACTAAGTGTGAGTGATTTGTAAAAGCGTTCAGTCAGTCTGTGTGTGAATTCGTATAGAGTTGGAATTTGTTCTCGTTCGTGTAATCTCTTCAAGTTTGTTCTGAGTCTCGTGTTGTATGTGATTTTAATGCAGAGATTTTGAAGTGTCTGTAGATTCTTGTGGTCAGTGTGTGAGATGCTGCTCCATACGGGAATCGCATAAGAGAGTACTGGACGGATGAGCGAGTAGTAGACGAGGAGTTTGGTTTTGGGAAGTAGCGGACTCCGTCTATTGAAAATTGGCTTCATCATGCCGATCGCTTGTCGCGTGCGCGTGTGTATCTTCGCTTGGTGAGATTTCCAGTTGAGGCGGGAGTCCATGGTCAGGCCCAGATATGTCACTTCATCTTTCCATTCTATGCTGTGTCCTCCCATTTCGATGTTAAAGTCAGGTGTTCTGTTTACACGTTTTCTCGTGAACATGATGGCTTCAGTTTTCGCCTCGTTCAGTTTCAGGCGCCATTTTTTGTAGTATTCTACGAGCGCGTCGAGCGCCCTCTGTAGGTAAATAGCGGCCATATTCGCTTTCAGCGAGGAAACGTATAGTTTGACGTCATCAGCGTAGATAGACAGATTGCATCTCTCGTCTCGGGGGATGTCGAAGGTAAACAGAATGAAGAGAAATGGTCCAAGTAAGCTTCCTTGCGGCACGCCTTTTGGAATCTCACGCATTGAAGATAGCACGTTCCTTATGAACACTCTGAACGATCTATTCTTTAGGTATTCCTGTATCAGTCTCGTTAGGTATATGGGCGTGTTAGTGCGGTGCAGTTTATGCACGAGCCCGTCTATCCATACGGTGTCGAATGCCTTCTCTAGGTCGATGAGCGCAGCGGCGGTGAAGCGATGTTCGTTAAATTTTCTTGCGATGTATTCCGCTACTCTGGTGAGTTGATGGGTCGTGGAGTGCCTCTTTCTGAAGCCGAACTGCTCGTCTGGCAACGTTTTGTTGTCGTCGTGGTGCGGTACAAGCCTGTTGAGTATAATTTGTTCAAATACCTTGCTCAGCGTAGATAATAGGCTAATCGGCCGGTAACTTGTCGGCTGCGTTCTATCTTTATTCGGCTTTGCGAAAGGCAGCACGGTCGCCGATTTCCAAATCTGGGGGAAATGCCCGGTCATGAGGCAGGCATTGAACAATTTTGTTGTGTAGATGATGGCTTTTTGGGGGAGATGTTTGAGTAAAATGTTGTGAATTTGATCGCTTCCCGGCGCCTTGTTTGTTCTCAATCGCCTGATTGTGACAGCAATCTCGCTTGGCGTAGCAAAGTGAATATCTTCAGCGTTTGTCTGCTCCGCTTCCCTCAAGTCTCGTAGAGAGTCAGCTACGATCCGGTCCGTAGCCGGGTCGGAAAGGACGTCTGTAGCGGCGTAGGCTCTCTCGAATCCGTCGGCGAGTGTTTCAGCTTTTTCTTGTAGCGAAAGCGCCGTCCCGGGGCCGTTCAATTTCTGTAGCGGGGGGATTGTGAAGTCTTTATGTCGCAGCGCGCTTGCCATTTTCCATAGGGAATTATCCTTCGGCGTGAGTGATGCGACTTTTTTGTCCCAAAGTTTGCGCTTGAGTTCTGCGATTTCGGTCTTGATTTCCCTCTGCAGGCAGTTATACGCTGTCTTGAAATATTCGTCGCGTGTGCGGTGAAACATGCGTCGCAGGCGATTTTTCTCCTTGATGAGCGATAAAACGTACTCGGGAAGCTTGATCGTGTATGGGTGTATTTCTTTGAGAGGAATGTGTGTATCTTGTGCTGTTTGAAGAATCTCTGTGAGAGTGCTTGTAGCTGCGTCGATTTCTTGTGGCGAGCGCAGAGTTCCCGAAGTGAGATGAATTCGTTCGTTGATTTCTTTTTTGAATCCTTCCCAGTTCGCATCCTTGTAATTGCGCTGTTTTCTGGGGGTCCTTGAAGTTGTGCCGCCTATAGTAAAGCTCACGGGCAGGTGGTCCGAAGACAGTTCGTCTAGTGTGCGCAGTGGAGATATTGTCTTGACATTTTTCTCGAGTACTATGTCCAGTGTACTCGGATATCTAGATCGTTGCGAGTAGTACGTAGGTCTGTCGGGCGCCATTATCGAATAGGTATTTGTCTGCATGTGTGTAAAGAGCGTATTTCCGTTCGCATTTCCTCTGTAGTTATTCCAATAGTTGTGTTTGGCGTTCAAATCGCCTCCCATCACAACAATCGGTCCCAGATTGAGCAATTTATTGAGATCTTCTCTCACTAGGTTACGTTGGGTGCAGTATACGGAGATGATGGTGTGCGCTCTACCCTCTATGGTGACTTCGATAATCGTGGCTTCGGCGTACTTCAACTTCGGAGTGGGGATTCTTGTGGACGTCATAGATTGCCGAACGAATATTGCGGTTCCTCCGCCTGATCTTCCTTGTCGGTCGTCACGATAAATCTCGAAACCTTGCACTCTCAGCGGTACGCTTGGATTCAAGTGAGATTCTGATAGGAGAATAATGTCGGTGTGTAATTCGTTTGCCAAAGCGAGCAGTTCGTCTGTCTTGTTGCGCACGCTAAATGCGTTCCATACGAGGACTTTCACCGTCTCGGTATTAGGCATCGAGGGTGTCTAGGAGCTCAATCAGGATGACGAGCTTGTCTGCTCTTGTTGCGCAGCGGGCGAGCTGTGATCGCATCCTCAGGAGGCCTTGGAGCAGGGCCATCAAGTCCAGGTTGTCTTCTGAAGAGGTGGACGCGCGCGCGGGCTCCTGCTGCGGGCGGGGCTGGGGGCGTGGCTGTGGGGGCGGTGCGGTCTCGCGCTGCTCTTGGGCGGGGGCGGTGCCTCTGGCTACGTTGGCCCATGTGCGTCCATCCGTCCTCGGCTGAGGAGGTGGCCTGCTCGGGTTCTGTTCTGCCGGCGGTCGTTGGGCCCTTCTGGCAGGTCGCTGCTGTATTGAGGCGACGTACGCTACCCGCTTGGGGCAGCCTCTGTAGTTGGCGGGATGCGGGCCTGAGCAGTTGCAGCATGCGGCGGGCTCATCTCTTGTCTTCTTGGGGCATTCTGCTGAAGCATGCTCCAGTAAGCATTTTACGCACCTTGCTGTGTGCGAGCAGTTTCGGGACCCATGCCCGAAGTCTTGGCACCTGTAGCACTGGGTGCCGTGCTGTAAATGGTTGCTCCTGTGCTTCTGGAGGCGAATGCGGCAGTGGCACAGATATTTGACGGCCGCACGCAGCTGTCCCATGTTGACTTCCTTATTGAAGTGCGCTAAGTATAGGGGATACTCAATTGAGGCGGTCATCTTGACCACCTTCACTGCTGGGAATCCTTGTGATTCCAGATCTGCCTTTATTTCTTCCACTTCGACGAGCGGCAGGCCCTTGATGACGGCCTTTTTCATCTTTTCCGCTTCGGCCGTGAACGTGTGGAAGCCGCGAGCCTCCGCTCGCAGCCCGTTGGTAAGGGCGCGGTGGTCCTCCATCGTGCGCACGAAGATGTTAGCCGTGCCGCCCCTGTTGTACCTGAAAGTGAAGAGCTTACCAGCCCCCAGATGTCCTTGCACCGCAGCTGTGATCTGCGCGTGTGTCATGTTCCCCAGGGTCATCACAACCGGGGGAACGCGGTCTCTCCTGCCGGTACCTGCGGGAGAGAAAGATGTATTAGTATTGGCACGCTTTATACGCGGCGCGCCAGCGCCTTCGCTTACCTCGGGCAACTCTTCAAAACGGTTGCCACACTGGAGCGGTTGTGGTCCCCGTGGGGACATGGGCCTCTTCACGGGGTTGGACGGCCTCGTCCAGCCTCCATCCTGGGGGGCAGCCGTCTCCATCGGCTGCTGCGGTCTCGGGGGCGCCACGTAGGCCGAAGCTGGGCCTATCGGGGGGCGCGTGGGGGCAGAACTGGGTCCTGCTGCCCAAGAGGGGCCTGCTGCGGGCTCCGTCATCTCGGTGGCGTCGGGCGTCGTGGGAGCCGTGGTGGTGGATGGTCTCCGGGTCCTTGGGTCCTCGGGGCGGGGTTGTGGTGCGGGGACCGTAAGGCGCACGGTCCCGGTCTTGGTGCGATGCGTAATTTGGTGAGCGCCGGGCGGTACCACGACCGGGGAGTCCTCGTGGTCAGCGGGGAGCATCCTCGTCGGGAACATCTTGACTTGTGGAAGTCGGTGCCTCCTCTTAAAAAGGGAGCACTTCTCGGGTGCTTGCGGGCGGTTTGTGGGGGCCAGCGTAAATCTGCGTAGTATTGAGTGTTTGCGCTAAAAAAGCTTTGCCTTAAAAAAGGCAGTTGGGGGCGCGAGCGCCTGCTCAGGGGGCCGGCGGGATTCCTCCGGCCGGCAAAAGTAGCGGGGCCTGGCTGAGTACACAAGCCAGACAAAAACGCTTCTGTGGTTGTATCACAAACCACAAAAACGTCAAATCTCCTATCTATCTATCTATATCTCTATCAATCAATCTCAATCTATCAATCTTGTTCCCGGCCGCTTGAAAAACTTTGTCTACGAACGGCATCGATACCGCGTCGCCGGCTTACCTGCCGCGTGGATCGATGTCCAGCATTTTTTCTATGTAAAATTTACTAGGAAAAATCAATTTTTAAATATTGCAAATGTTTATATTTTACTTGTTCATCCCCTCGGCGGTAGTCAAATAAACACTATTTTCGATATACTACCGCTGAGGAGATATTAAAAAAGCTGTTTTTCACACATATGTATAACCAATTTTGAACAATATTTTTTTACCTTTTTTGCGTGTACAAAAATCCAGGAACCTCGTAGCATAGTGAATCTTATCTCTTTCTGAGCGCTATGTTACGGGGGACCTGGGAAAAATACTAACTTAACATGTTTTACAAATTTGATCGCATTGAGAATCTTTTTACACATTTATTTACAAACATTTCTTATTTTTTGTCGTATCTTGACAAACAAAAAATCTAGTTGTCAAGATACACATTCCTATAACTACTATGCATTTAAACTATGTAATTGTTATTCATGTAAGCGTTCAAAATCTTTTCTAACT
The DNA here is from genome assembly GCF_061612785.1 of Hesperophylax consimilis. Lineage (NCBI taxonomy): Eukaryota > Metazoa > Arthropoda > Insecta > Trichoptera > Limnephilidae > Hesperophylax > Hesperophylax consimilis. Next base: position 28,628,477 of record NC_142862.1, read on the forward strand.
CGCAAATTTAAGCGACTACTATCACCAGTGCTGCCGACAAAATGAATATGCAACATTTTGTCGGAGCCTATAAACTCATTGTTGGCGCGGGTACAACCCCCCACCACTTTTGGGCTCCTAGCCCAATGTCGGACGCGAGTCAGGCTAATTAAATATAAGCAGCCACATAATTAAAAATAAATCAGTTCATCTTTACCACCGAAACCAAGCGTTTTATTATCTACAAGTGACTCCTGCCCAACATCTGCCTCACCTCGCCAAGTCTTCTGCTCCAAGATCTTCTGGTGTTACCTCTTCAAGACAAGCCGGCCCTCCTCTGGAAAACCGCCAACACCAGAAGCGAGCAGAGACGACAGCACACCCAGTGCCCACTATTCACCAAGCCTGGGTGCGGGAGGCAGATTTCATCAAATATACTACTATCATCATCATCATCGGCCGTAAAGGAGCATTCTCATCGGTTGAAGACACGGTTTGGACCCGGCGCCTAAATCTACAGTCTTGTGCGGACTCCCGTCCAGTACAGTTTTAATATTTGAGTCTAGGTTAGAATAAATGCTTTTGGTTAAATTAAATATAGCATCATCAGTACCTAGTTTAATTCTAAAGCCATATTGGTTAGGTGATAGGAGTGAGTTTGATTTCAGAAAATCGACGATACGTTTTTTTTATTTATTTTTTATTTAATATTAGAAAAAATATTTTTTACACAGATAAATACAGGATATTAACAAGATATAAAACAATAGAAATTATAGCCTTTCCTCACCATAAAGAGACAATGCTAATGAGACGTTTTTTTATGCATTTTTCTAATATCTTAGACAATTGAGAAGTTAATGTGATTGGTCTGTGGTTGTCTGTTTTATATCGAGGTCCTGATTTGTGTATTGGGATGATGTTAGCCAGTTTGAATTTATTCAGAAAAATACTATCTCTGATGCATGCGTTAAATATATGGTGTCATGTTTTGATTATATGTTTTTTTATAGATTTAATTGTACGGTTACTTAAGTAGTCAGGGCCATTTGCAGATTGAGAGTTTAGATTGTCAATGTGGTTCTCGATTTCAAGTTCAGTTATTTCAGTAAATTCGGAGGTAGAATTTTTAGTCTTCAGACAATTTATTATTGACAATTGAAACTGTGTCACCCACTTTATTTTATTATATTGGGTACTAGTAGATAAAAACCGTTGATAGCCTTCGTCTAATTTAGTGGAGTTCCCTGATCGTAGACTTTTGTCCCTTTGTACTTCGTTCATTTGAAATTCACTTGACGAATGAAAACTTATTTCTACGGACCACTCGCTTACCCCACATTTTAACAAAATAGGGATTCAAAGAAACAATAAATTTCATTCATATTCAAAAATTTCTTAACCAATCGCCAAATCCAGGTAAAAATGTCATATCAGACAAAATAAGAACAATAAACCAGGAGTTCCACAGGGGTCAATTTTAGGATCAACACTGCATATATTATCTCTTATGAAAATAACGTTTTCCTTTGTGCTATGTATTTGGTGACTTGTCTATTTCCCATAAAAAAATATTTAATAAGAATTTATTACTTTTAGTTTTTCAATCTGATGTAGACAGTAAATTTCTTCTTATTTTGAATGTCAAATGTTCAAAATTTCACCAAGAACTAACAACGTCCTTCTTTAAGGGGTGGGGAAAGGGGAGGGGGTTATTTTCAAAATCTTACGTAGACATTGACCTTCCTCAAGTGTCAAGTGTGCAAAATATCATCAAATCTCGAAATAAAACTAGATTTGTATTCAAAATCAAACTCACGTCGCCCGTCCGCCACAAAAACTCTTCTTTATATAAATAGATAGAATTATAGATTTATTGGTATTCTTATTATTGCGCTGCTATCTGATGACTGTTTAATATAATATGGTTGAATTACGCTCCTGCCGACAAGCTACTTACATTCGGGTACAAATTCTCAGTGTCGAAAATAATGTTGTTTGAAATAAAAAAAAACTCAATCAGAACTCAAAAAAACTGTGTATTTTGACATAAAATTTGAGTTTCTCCCCCCATTTTTGACGGATTGAGAGCTCTAAAATTTCAAAATTACCATTTACTATTTACAAAATATTTACATGGGCACGTTTCGATTCCAAAAATAGCTGGTTCGTTGGAAAAATAATATCAGGCAATCCAGAGATCTAGTAGTTCTGATTAGTATAGTAACCTTGCCGTCTGAAAGGTGGGGTACCTTGCGTTAGATTTAGTAGTTCTGATTAGTATAGTAACCTTGTCGCCTGAAAGGGGGAGTACCTTACGTCAAATCTTTTAGTTTTGATTAGTACAGAAACCTTGTCGCCGGAAAGGGGGGGTACCTTGAGTCAGATCTAGTAGTTCTGATTAGTGCAGTAACCTTGCCGTCTGAAAGGTGGGGTACCTTGCGTTAGATCTAGTAGTTCTGATTAGTATAGTAACCTTGTCGCCTGAAAGGGGGAGTACCTTACGTCAAATCTTTTAGTTTTGATTAGTACAGAAACCTTGTCGCCGGAAAGGGGGGGTACCTTGCGTCAGATCTAGTAGTTCTGATTAGTACATTAACCTTGTTTACTGAAAGTGGGGGGTACCTTGGGTCAGATCTAGTAGTTCTGATTAGTACAGTAACCTTGTCGCCTGAAAGGGGGGATACCTTGCGTCTGATATAGTAGTTCTGATTAGTACAGTAACCTTGCCGGCTGAAAGGTGGGGTACCTTGCGATAGATCTAGTAGTTCTGATTAGTACAGTAACCTTGTCGCCTGAAAGTGGGGGTACCTTGCGTCAGATCTTGTAGTTCTGATTAGTACAGTAACCTTGCCGGCTGAAAGGTGGGGTACCTTGCGTCAGATCTAGCAGTTCTGATTAGTACAGTAACCTTGTCGCCTAAAAGTGGGGGGTACCTTGCGTCAGCTCTAGTAGTTCTGATTAGTACAGTAACCTTGTTTCCTTAAAGTGGGGGGTACCTTGCATCAGATCTTGTAGATCTGATTAGTACAGTAACCTTGTCGCCTGAAAGTGGGGGGTACCTTGCGTCAGCTCTAGTAGTTCTGATTAGTACAGTAACCTTGTTTCCTTAAAGTGGGGGGTACCTTGCATCAGATCTTGTAGATCTGATTAGTACAGTAACCTTGTCGCCTGAAAGTGGGGGGTACCTTGCGTCAGCTCTAGTAGTTCTGATTAGTACAGTAACCTTGTTTCCTTAAAGTGGGGGGTACCTTGCGTCAGATCTGATAGTTCTGATTAGTACAGTAACCTTGTCGCCTGAAAGGTGGGGTACCTTGCGTCAGATCTAGTACAGTAACCTTGCCGGCTGAAAGGTGGGGTACCTTGCGTTAGATCTAGTAGTTCTGATTAGTACAGTAACCTTGCCGGCTGAAAGGTGGGGTACCTTGCGTCAGATCTAGTCGTTCTGATTAGTACAGTAACCTTGTTTCCTGAAAGTTGGGGGTACCTTGCGTCAGATCTAGTAGTTCTGATTAGTACAGTAACCTTGCCGGCTGAAAGGTGGGGTACCTTGCGTTAGATCTAGTAGTTCTGATTTGTACAGTAACCTTGTCGCCTGAAAATGGGGGTACCTTGCGTCAGATCTTGTAGTTCTGATTAGTACAGTAACCTTGCCGGCTGAAAGGTGGGGTACCTTGCGTCAGATCTAGCAGTTCTGATTAGTACAGTAACCTTGTCGCCTAAAAGTGGGGGGTACCTTGCGTCAGCTCTAGTAGTTCTGATTAGTACAGTAACCTTGTTTCCTTAAAGTGGGGGGTACCTTGCATCAGATCTTGTAGATCTGATTAGTACAGTAACCTTGTCGCCTGAAAGTGGGGGGTACCTTGCGTCAGCTCTAGTAGTTCTGATTAGTACAGTAACCTTGTTTCCTTAAAGTGGGGGGTACCTTGCATCAGATCTTGTAGATCTGATTAGTACAGTAACCTTGTCGCCTGAAAGTGGGGGGTACCTTGCGTCAGCTCTAGTAGTTCTGATTAGTACAGTAACCTTGTTTCCTTAAAGTGGGGGGTACCTTGCGTCAGATCTAATAGTTCTGATTAGTACAGTAACCTTGTCGCCTGAAAGGTGGGGTACCTTGCGTCAGATCTAGTACAGTAACCTTGCCGGCTGAAAGGTGGGGTACCTTGCGTTAGATCTAGTAGTTCTGATTAGTACAGTAACCTTGCCGGCTGAAAGGTGGGGTACCTTGCGTCAGATCTAGTCGTTCTGATTAGTACAGTAACCTTGTTTCCTGAAAGTTGGGGGTACCTTGCGTCAGATCTAGTAGTTCTGATTAGTACAGTAACCTTGCCGGCTGAAAGGTGGGGTACCTTGCGTTAGATCTAGTAGTTCTGATTAGTACAGTAACCTTGTTTCCTTAAAGTGGGGGGTACCTTGCATCAGATCTTGTAGATCTGATTAGTACAGTAACCTTGTCGCCTGAAAGTGGGGGGTACCTTGCGTCAGCTCTAGTAGTTCTGATTAGTACAGTAACCTTGTTTCCTTAAAGTGGGGGGTACCTTGCGTCAGATCTAATAGTTCTGATTAGTACAGTAACCTTGTCGCCTGAAAGGTGGGGTACCTTGCGTCAGATCTAGTACAGTAACCTTGCCGGCTGAAAGGTGGGGTACCTTGCGTTAGATCTAGTAGTTCTGATTAGTACAGTAACCTTGCCGGCTGAAAGGTGGGGTACCTTGCGTCAGATCTAGTAGTTCTGATTAGTACAGTAACCTTGTTTCCTGAAAGTTGGGGGTACCTTGCGTCAGATCTAGTAGTTCTGATTAGTACAGTAACCTTGTCGCCTGAAAGGTGGGGTACCTTGCGTCAGATCTAGTACAGTAACCTTGCCGGCTGAAAGGTGGGGTACCTTGCGTTAGATCTAGTAGTTCTGATTAGTACAGTAACCTTGCCGGCTGAAAGGTGGGGTACCTTGCGTCAGATCTAGTAGTTCTGATTAGTACAGTAACCTTGTTTCCTGAAAGTTGGGGGTACCTTGCGTCAGATCTAGTAGTTCTGATTAGTACAGTAACCTTGTCGCCTGAAAGGTGGAGTACCTTGCGTCAGATCTAGTAGTTCTGATTAGTACAGTAACCTTGTCGCTTGAAAGGGGGAGTACCTTACGTCAAATCTTCTAGTTCTGATTAGTACAGTAACCTTGTCGCTTGAAAGGGGGAGTACCTTACGTCAAATCTTCTAGATCTGATTAGTACAGTAACCTTGTCGCCTGAAAGTGGGGGGTACCTTGCGTCAGCTCTAGTAGTTCTGATTAGTACAGTAACCTTGTTTCCTTAAAGTGGGGGGTACCTTGCGTCAGATCTAATAGTTCTGATTAGTACAGTAACCTTGTCGCCTGAAAGGTGGGGTACCTTGCGTCAGATCTAGTACAGTAACCTTGCCGGCTGAAAGGTGGGGTACCTTGCGTTAGATCTAGTAGTTCTGATTAGTACAGTAACCTTGCCGGCTGAAAGGTGGGGTACCTTGCGTCAGATCTAGTAGTTCTGATTAGTACAGTAACCTTGTTTCCTGAAAGTTGGGGGTACCTTGCGTCAGATCTAGTAGTTCTGATTAGTACAGTAACCTTGTCGCCTGAAAGGTGGAGTACCTTGCGTCAGATCTAGTAGTTCTGATTAGTACAGTAACCTTGTCGCTTGAAAGGGGGAGTACCTTACGTCAAATCTTCTAGTTCTGATTAGTACAGTAACCTTGTCGCTTGAAAGGGGGAGTACCTTACGTCAAATCTTCTAGATCTGATTAGTACAGTAACCTTGTCGCCTGAAAGGAGGAGGGTAACTTGCATATCAGATTCGTGTATTTCCTTGGTGGCGACAATTAACATTTATTTTATTGTATAGGTTAACCCAAAATATTGTTTTAAATCGTTTTTTTTTGCTAAATATAAAGAAGAATATTATTACTGTCTTCGTCGCTTGACATAATATTAATTCAATGGCTGCACAGAAAGTCAGCTTTAAAAAGTAGCTTATCTACTCGTGGGTAGCGTAGCGTGGAAGCTAGTAGAAGCCTACAAAGCAAATATAACAGAAGCACATTAGTCCAGTAACCATTTACAACAGACTTTGCGTCAGATCTGCTAGTTCTGATTTTTTGGTGAGTTGTTTATGATGTTAGCCCAATAATTAATACAAGTTTCCGACCTCGAGCGCAGATTGCAACATTATCAAAAATCAAAAAACTACGAAATTTTCTACCTTTCTTCAATTAGATTTTAAGGTCTGATGTACATGGTTACTGGACTATATGTGAAGTTTGTAAATTTTCCATAGTGGGAAATTTTTATTATTCTGAAAAAAATTCTTTTATTGATAAATTTTTGCTCTTGAGGTTGGTTGGAAATTGTCTTTCAAACTGAGAATTTCCAAATTTGAAACATCTCACCAGGGATGCTTTTTGAAAAATTCAACATTTCTTTTTGAAGACACCAGCGCGGGTGCCACTTTGGTTTATCTATCAATTCCGTTTATTCCGTCAGTCCTAATCTGTGCAGTCATTAAGTTAATAATCGGATCATTCATTGTTGGTGTTCGGAAACTAGTGCTACAAGAGGTAAACTGGTGAATCTACATTACATTTGGAGTCCATTTCGTAGTTTCTATGGCATCGCGTTCGGGTCTCACCCGGTGACCCAGTAGCCGTGAGTTCAATTCCTCTGCTGGGCTGGCTAAGTCCTCCATCATGACACAACCTACATTTTCCGCTTACTGTTATGGCAGTAAGACATTTTCAAATATTGTCAGATTATTCGTAACGGTTTTGTCTTTCCTTAAAAAAAATAATAAAATCACCTACAGTTGAAAAAACTCTTTCCCAGCTCTTTGTAAATTACTATCTAATTTATTAATGTTTTTTATTAACTTACATTGACATTGTTCAGTGAAATGAAACCTGTAATTTTAATTAACAATTTATTGTGTAATTTGTGAAAAAAAAATGTAATGATACCTTTTTAAGCTAAATAACCTAACCTGTTAACCTAGTTTATTACAACAGCAGTTGTGAAATAAACATGTTGCTTATGCATAAACTCCATTCTCTAAATATTGGGTCTACAGTGCTACTATGTTTACACATAAATGGATGCATTAAATTAGTGATCCCAATAATGGGGGCGATATCGCCCCATGGGGCATTGGTGGTGTCCTCGAGGGCAAATGGGAGGCGGTGAAAGAAATCCTTAAAATAATGTTTAAGGGTCATTCCCCCGAGCTGGTTAAAAAGTTTTTTTATGTTAAATATGTATATACTATATTATTAGCACGGGTAGTTTTAAGAGGAAGCTACAAGCCAAAAATGTGTATATTCTTGGTATACCTTAAATTGTAGGTAATAGGCAATAAAATCGCTTGACAAACGGAGTCTAGAAACGTTCGATTTCAAGCACAAAACAGGTTTTTATTTATTTTGTAAATAATTTTTTAAGAAAGCAAAAAAGTTAATCAAGTGAAACTGTCACAGATAATCTTAGCTATAATACTGTATTTTTTTTAAAGTTATTTCCTTTACACATTCATACATTTCTATTGAAAACAATTTTTTTTTAGTGGTTTACATTTATATTTTTTATTGAGTAATTTATTTTTTTATTATTGTATTCTACTCAAGCGAAACAATACGAAAACCTTCAATTTATCTAAAGCATATTTTTTGGTATTCATAATGTGCACCAATTCGTTATAAAGATTAATCAAAATAGTGATTTATCATTAAGCTTCGCCTTAAATTATTAAAGAATTAACCAAGTTTCATTTGAAAATATTTAAAACTTTCCCAAAATAATCAATATTTTGTGGTCCATATTTTGTTGTGTCAATATGTACTGATTATTTGGGAAAGTTGTAGTAAAGATTTTCAAATGAAACTTTAAAATTAGTTAGTTCTTCAGCAATGCCACAACTTAAAGCCACTTGTGATAGTAATATACTAAATATTTAACATGAAAATCAAGCAAACACTTTTTGACCTGCTCGGGGGAGTGACCCATACCTAGAGAAAAGGGTTTTTTTTTTAATTTAGAAATATAGCATTTCCGGGTCACAAACCTCAAAATATTGAAAATCCACCCACTTCTATCATACAAGCGGAAAATGTGTTTGTGCAATGATGTATAAATATGAATATGAGTAATTTGCCTGTGTTACAACTGACTGTCTTTGTATTTTATTATTTTGTATTGTAGTAAGTTAAAAGTTATTCTATTGTTTCTTTTTTACATATGGCTCTGTTTTGTGGTTATTTAAGTTCTTATTTAAATTCTTCTGTATCTATTTTAAATATTGTGATTTCTCGCTATTTATATGCTTTGGTAATATATTATGTTAAACTGACCTGCTGACAAACTGCTTGGGCAGTTTAGCGGGTATAAATAATAATAATAATAACAAAAAAATAAAAATGGAGGACTAAACTAGTAGAGGGTCAAAACGTGGGCAGCAAGTCAGATAAGATTGGGAACCTCTGGAATAAATAATACACTACATCCCAGGATGGAATTTAGCTTCCTCCACAAATGCTATCCACTGGCTGCTGTCCATCGTTGCGGCCATCGGCCTCGTCGTCAATCTGTCCGCCTCTTCCTCGATCCAACTCTGGCAACTCATGTGGCATTATTTCAACATGTCCGGCCCTTTGAGACCTACAGAATCTTATCTTAATTGTACTGTCTTACCAGGTAATGTGTTCCCCAGGACAGCCAAATGATATTCAGAGAAATGATATTTTCTCTGATGAAAATATTATTGAATTATATTTTACATAAAGCTAAATAAGTGATTTTGACAATAACTGAGGGCGAGTTGAAGAATGCCACAAAGTAGTAACTTTGATATTATTATTAAATGGCTGCTGATTTAGTACTTGAAAAGCGTGAACTCACAGCTAAAAGTCAGGTGTTAGGTCGCGGGAGCTCGGTGTTCCAAAGGTCAATTAATTTTCGAGGCCATGGTTCATTTTAATTTAATAAAAAATCGTTATTATCGATCATACAACGCAACAATCACAAATATATATCAGTGGAGTGCACAACCATTTATTTACAAATACACACGATACAAATAATGACGTTCAGACATTAGAGCAATTGGGTGTAAAATTATATACATACACAACATATACATACACAATTGGCTGTTGGTTTGAGTGTGTACAGTTCAACAGTTTTAGGATTGGACAGAACCATTACATCCAATATCCCTCCAGTATTAATGCACATTTTGTAATAAGATAACTTTTATACATACTATGGATTGTATTATTAATTATTACATTTTATTTGTAGCATATTATTTACATGGCGTGTTGGCAAACCACCGATAGATTCATTGAAACCTCTCTCTCCGTCTTCCTCATTAACAAAGCATGTGACAGAAAGAGAGGATACAATGGAGTTTTCAGTAGCAGGACTATTTATGTCTTACATTACACCACATTCCAATATACAGGATGTAACAAAACTTACCCAAAAGACTTTAACCAGCGATTCCTGAGCTTATTACATATTTGGAGTCAAAGTTTAGATGCTATTTTGTTCACCGGTAACATTATTTTATTTTTAACTTAAAAATATTTTTTTTAAACCAGTAGAATGAGCGGTTTCTCTGCTGAGTAATAATAGCAATAAATTACTTCATTTTAACCCACCGATAAACAATACAATTAAAGCTTGGAAACTTGTAATAAATAGGAAAATAAAAATTAGTAACTTTATTCAAAAATACTTGAGAAAAGCAAGAAAATTTTAAACATCAACAAATTTTTTTATAACACTCTCGTAACCATAAAATACATGATTATTATTAGTACGGTGGCACCAACTTTTTGGTGCCACTGAATTCTTGGCACTCAGAAGGTTTTAAAAAAATACTGGAGATCAAAATACCATCCACATTTACTACAAGTAAACTCAGGAATTACTGCTTAAATATGTTCTTGTTACACCTGTATATTAACCTCAGAGGTATCTCAAAATTCACAAGAAATTAACATTTTACCTGCGACAGACAGTCATTTGATGATTAGACTGGTATAATATTACATGTAAATATTTAAAAGTTCATCAAATTTTAGCAATTAGTTAACTAAGTAATAATTGTTTGTAACCTTTTTTACAATTCATCCCACATTCGGTTTTACTCTCTTCTGTCATTACAGAGAACACAATCTCAGTTGTGGGCAATTCTTCAACAAAAACCACTAAGCACTTAGCACTGAACATTGTAGCAGCAGACTGGGAAATGGTCACAAAAGATGATAAATTAATACATAAATTACAATACGTTGTTCAAACAGTATTAAAAATAACTCCACAAATTCAATAATATTTCATTATTATCAAACAATTACGAATATTTCATACAAAACACTACAAGCATGGTAAAAAATACTTATAGAAAATAACACAAATCATTATCATTATGTACATACAAATTATTGCCACGCCATTGTTTCTATGCCAGACATAATAATTAAAAGAAGCGCTACAACGATATACGTATATATTCCACAATGTGACAAATAAATTATATATACTTACATATATAATAATACATTCACAGAGAAATCACTCTCATAAGCTCAGAACATCGTATCCATACTTAATCAATATTACCATCTAAATTCATTCCAAATAAATACACTAGAATCTAACTCATTACAAACATTGCAAGGAATAACCAAACCATTTATCTATTTGAATTTCTCCTACTCGCATCATTATACAGTAGAACTCTGTTAAATTGAAATGAACGGGACAACAAAAACCAAATATTCATTTTAGGAAAAAGATTAAAATTGCCGAAAATCGAGTTCCTGGGTCGCCCCTTCAAATTCCCATAGGTATTCAAGGTGAATTCGTAAAAAAAGGCTTTTTACCATAATACATCTATTTTTAAATGTCTTTTTAGTTTTACCGAGGATTATTCTTTCCTATCCAAGAACTGGAGTGGACAACTCGGGTGGACTGACATTTATTTCATTTGTTAACTGCTGTAATGTCATCCGTTTAGGAGAAATACATGTATATCCGTGTGTGTGTAAGTGATTGCCACTAAATTTTACAGAATGCATTGTCATCGACAACGAGTCTATCTGCGGAAGTTGTTTAAAAATATGACATTTCCCCGCATAAATCAAAATGTAACAGCTGATTTCAGTCATAGACGGCCCTTCAAAATCAGATATTTAAGTTAATTTGTAAATATAGGATGTATTTCCACTTAAATCAAAATCAAAAAAAAATTGTGCGTAACCAAAATAAATTTCTAATAAAAAAAAGATTTTTTTAGACTTCTTTTGGAAATTTTATAAAATTAAGAGTTTTTTTACATTAAAAGGGTTCTACTGTAATGGGAAAATGTTGCCAGCACAACGGATGGAGGAGTCGGCTAGCATTGGCAACCTGATGCTTCAGATCCCTTATTATTTACCAGGAGATTCTGCTGTATTTGTTTGAAATCATTGAAAAGGACATCGGTTTAATTGAATTTAGATGACAGCACTTACAACCTTTTGATGGTTTATACTTGAGATAATTACATACATATTGTTAATCAGAGAACACGGAGATAGAGAACACGGAGACACTTCCATACTGAGCGAGCCTGCCAACCACCCGCCAACTAGCCGTATAAGCTCACGTGCTTTGGGAGGTTCGCTTCCCGTACTGCCGGGACATCTGTCTCCGTTTAGATCATTTCTCACTGATATTGGGAAACGGGGACGTGTCTCCAGTCTCCTATGAAACCAGTTCCTCGGTGAAGTAGGGATGCTGCAGACACATGAGGGCAGAGGGACGCTGGGCGGGGTCGAACGAAAGCATCTCCTAAACAAACAGAGAAGTAGAATCCTAAATGAGAACATATAAAAGCGAGTGTTGCAATCAACAGAGTCCTAAGTATCCAGTAGCCAGTGGGACTATGGCATCCACTATCTTACGGGAGTACCCGGTTGGTGTGTTCTGCTCAGAAATTTGGTATTCAATGACCTGTTGAAATCAGTGGCATGTGTTGTCATGCTATTAGAAATGTTACATATTCTATTTTGTAATATGTCATATTATGTAACATAACTATGTAGTTCGTAATAATATATTATTATTAAAGTCATAATTTAATACATAGCTGTATTGTAGAGTGTCAAGCAGTGTAGCATGTAGCAAATTCTAGTTCTTACAGATGTATCCACGAATAATATAACCAATGGCTTTGATAAAACCAGTTTTGTGAAGCAATGAGACAATAATGATTGATTGGTACGAATTTATGGAATGTAAAGTGGGTTAGTTAATTTTTAACATTTGAATGGTCAGCCAACAAGCAAAACAACATCTTTAATGTTGTGCTTGAAAGCAGACATTTTCATCAAAAGCCGTTCGAGAATTGGGGTTAATGAGTGGTGTTCGATCAAATCATGATCGATCAAGTATGCAATTTTATAGCTGTTGTAAAATGATAAAATCCAAAACACTGAAAAGTGTGAGTACAAATGGAAACTACATGTTGCTCCAAAACTAACAAAAAACAAAGAAAGAGGCCTCTTGCAGCTAGCTCTTAAAAGGTTGATATTTGTCCATCTCTAACATTGACGAGAAATGTAAAAAGGTTGGAAATATATGACACTACATATTTAGATAAACACATTTTTTATTTATGAATGTTTCAACCTGTTGAACGTCTGAGATGGGGAAGTCTTTCCTTTCTGTTTACCAGACAATGTACCTAATTATATATCATGTTTATATCGTAATACATTTCCACAAAATAGCTAGCGTATAGGAGTGAGTGAGGCTTTCTTACGGTGATGAGGTCCTGTGCTTGCGAGGAGATGCGCGGACAGATGTGTGAGAGAGCACGCGGCTGGTGCGGGGGGAAGTTCTCCGATACGATGGAGGAGTTCTCGGGCCACGCTGATGCGACGGGCCGCCCTATCACTCTGGAATTGAAGTTGCAACGTAAGTTGTTAGTCCTTTTCACCTACAATATGAACGTACCACCCAGTCAGGAGCACTTCTGTCTCGGTGCAACCGGTATACCGAGTTTTAAGAATCGGCCGTGCTAAAACTGTGGGTTTGGTACAAACATTGGATAACAACTTTAATGATTTTTATGAATTTATAAAACCTGAAAATATTAAATTACTGGTGAAAAATAGGAGGATTCATTGGTTCTAAACCTCAGTAAGCAGTTTATATGATTCCATATTAATATTCGCAGGAAGATATTTGAAATCTAAAACTGGAAATGTCACACGGAGCAATTTCGTCACTGCTACGTTGCCGCGGCAAGTGATCGCCATTAGTTAAACTAAATTAAAGTAAACTGCGAAGGTAATAAAAGGAAATAGTAGTTCAATTGAATTGCCTACGTTTAAGAGCTCATAATCAAGTTACTGGCAGCTAATACAAAGTGATTTCATTGCTACTACTCGATCGAGCCTTAAATAGTACCTACCTAAATATCCTATCCAGCTGATCCCCCTCCGAGTGGCCGGGGAAGAGGGGGCGCAGGGCGTGCAGTTCATACAGCACGGCGGCCGCACTCCAGATGTCCACGGCCGAGTGGTAGGCGCGGCCCAGCAGCACCTCGGGTGGCCGGTACCATAATGTTACCACCTGGTCACCACAAACAAACAAACCTCATCATTACTTATATTCATTTTTACCCCTCTAATGTGTCGATAGGTGTGCTTTAGGAGACATTATTATTAATGTAGTATTCTGCTGATACGTTCAAATCTATGTTGTGGAAGTTTGTTCCATTTTTCCACTACTCTACTATTTGCAAGGAAGTGTTTCCTAGGATTGGATGCAAAAGGTGTTTTGTTCAGTTTTTTGGAGTGCCCACTGAGATTAATATTTGCGTTAGTGAAGATTTCTTGAATGCCAGGGCACTACAATGAACAGACATAATTTTTCAGTCTCAATCAAGTCACCCCTTCCTCTTCTTTCTTTAATGGTAACGTTAGTTCCTCGAGTATATCTTTAAATTGAATTGACTCTGTACCTCTATTAGATCTGTGTATATCCTTGGTTACATTATTATGTTTGGTAATTGTGATGTATGGTAATAAGGTTGAGTATTTAAGCAATAGATGGCGTCATAAAGCTTACTCCAGAGTCCGTCAGATGTCGCTAGAGTGTAACTAGTACTTGTGAGATGATATTGACAAGGAACAAGCTTCTCGATCCAGAGAATTACCAACCCTCGGGTAATGAACAGTGTAACGTAAATAAACACAATTATAAGTAGAACCTTTTACTTTTTACAAAGAGTTCCCAATACCGAAATCTGCAAAGTAAGGCAGATATAACAGTAATAATGTTTTATATCAGAGTTTCAATCCCATTAACAGTTGTCATCTAATATCCAAAACTAACACAAGAGCCATCTTTAGAATGAAGCCAATGGAAGGTATCTTCTGGTAACTCACCACGCTGGTCAGCTTCATCTCGAAGTCGTAGGTCTTGGCCAGTCCGAAGTCGGCCAGCTTGATGTGACCGCTTGAAGTGACCAAGAGGTTCTGTGGCTTCAGGTCCCGGTGCACCACTCGGTGCGAGTGGAGGAAGTCGATCCCCGACAGGATCTCTAGAGACATGTCCTGGAAACAATGATTAAATACATATATAAAGTTTTTTATTTTTATTAATGCTTATTATGTATTAAAGTGGATGCGGGAGGTTATGCGGTTGCCCTCAGGGCTTACTACATAGTTTAGTTTTATTTAAGAATTGCATATGACTAGCGCAGACCGCTTATGTTAGTCAAACTATTTAGTAGGTAAATAACGCTTTCTTAAAAATGACACTTGAAAAATCATTAATATGACTTTACTTGTCAAAATTGACACTAGGAAATTTAAACAAAATGAATACTTATACCAAATATAGAATTAAAATCATTTTCTGGTAAAAATATACTATATTATAGGTAGAATTCTTGACACATCAGTTCCAATTTTAAAAATGATAATAAAAATAATTTTTTGAAAATATTATATATGTATTGGTACTTTATCGCTTGTCTAAATTCTTGACACATCAGTTCCAATTTTGAAAATTAAAATAATATTCTGAAAATATTTAATTGGTATACTTTATAGCTTCGTCTGAATAATTGACAAAACCACTTCCAATTTTGAAAGTGACACTAAAATTCAAAACAAATCCGAGTTCATTGAACCAGAATTACATTCACTCACAGACTGACCCGATAACTGAATAAATAATTTAATTTTTTTAAAAGAAAAACAAACATTCCCAGGTTACGAATAACCTGACAATATTTGAAAATCTACTACTACCGCTACAGTAATTGGAAAATGTTGCTTGTGTTGTGATGGAGGACTTAGCCAACTGAGGAATTGAACACACTACGCCTGTATGCACACAGCCACCGACCGGTCAAATATGTTATATAAGAATGTTTGATAAGGTTACAAAGATTTAGAAAAATATTCAGGCACTGGAGAAGATTGCGTCAATGAGTAGATTCAATAGAATTTCCCTTTTTAATTTCTCTCCTCACCTACGCTAAATCTGTGCATATCCGAAGAGAAGCATCATCTTGGGGATGCAGTGTGGAGACTTATTAAGGCGAAGTTTCGAGCACAGCGACAGTAGCGTCAATGATGCTGCGTCTGTATCGTCGCGACAGAGTGACAATACGACACGCCATAGAAATGTAGTATGGGAGCATACTCGAACATTCCCATATACACTCCAATACGCTCCCATTAGTATGGGTATATTTCTAATATGTGTCATACTGTCGTGTTGATACTGATGCTACTGTTTCTATGCTTCCGTTCCGAAACTCCACCTTAAGGGAAAGCAAGAATTAAATATTGTAGGAAGGAGGAAACATGAAGCCGGTCAATTACTCCACAGCTGAGCACACAACAACACAGTCAACCATGTACGAATGTAAGACTTGCATTTGGAGTGTCTTCTGGATGTGTGCCGGTGACAGCACAGAGTGTGTTAAGCGCTTCCAGAGGATTAATGCGTTATCCATTAGTGGATTGGATACGAAGCGTGTTTAGCATTGAAACAAGAGATACAAGTTGTGCTGAGTGCTGATCACATCACATCAACATGAATACGATAGCAATAGACAGAGATGTGCTGGGCGCTTCCAGAGGATTAATGCATTATTATTAATGCTGTAGTAATAATTAATGTTGCCACACGATATCGGCGTCCTGGCGACCACTTTCGGAATCAACGGCCCATGCCACTTGCGGCTCGGCGGTTTGCCTCAGCTCACCCCTTCGTAATCCTGCATTCAGCCCAACAACACGTACCCCGAGCGCGTCTCGTGCGGTCCTCAGAAGTTAAAACCAAATTCAAAAGAATGTCCCGACTAACATCTGGATATTCACCCTAAAATCATTACTTTTCGACAAGGAATATTAGTATAAACTCCTGACTGGATTTCTAAGCGAACTTAATCATGCTGATTCTTGTTCCAATATGCTCCCAGCACGTGGCAAAATGGCGGCCTCGCCTTGCATCACCGATAGAAGAAATCCATGTAAGCTTGATCCTTTTTACCCCTTTTCATGTGCTATGGAAAATTCGGTGCCGATTTCGTAATATAAATTCAGAGAGAGAGAGATCGCAATTGGGTAGGAGTATACCATGTACCCGTGGTGTTTACCATGCCCCGTTCGTATAAGTTAATACTATAAGTATAAGTAATACTCTGTGTTGTTCTTCT
The DNA here is from genome assembly GCF_061612785.1 of Hesperophylax consimilis. Taxonomy (NCBI): domain Eukaryota; kingdom Metazoa; phylum Arthropoda; class Insecta; order Trichoptera; family Limnephilidae; genus Hesperophylax; species Hesperophylax consimilis. The sequence goes on from NC_142862.1 coordinate 28,645,201, forward strand.
TTGTGTATTGTTGTATGAAGCCCTGCCATAATATATCGTTGTAAACTATCACTCTTCTGTCATTATTGAACACCTGTCCCGCTCAGAATGAAGTAGCAGAAAATGATAGTCGACCTCCCGGCTTAAGCGAACGAGCTAGCCCGAGGTAGATGTCGGTTGACTGGTATTCAAACCCCGCATCTCGTATTATAATGCAATGCCACCTGTCGTGTACTGCACGAACACGGGGGCCCACTTATAATGTAGCACTATCGCCCAACGCTACTTTCCCAATCATACAGCAATATCTAGATTTAGCTCAAGCCTTTAATTCGATCTGCCACAAAATCATATTAAAAAAATTAGAAAATATGGGTATCAAAGGCAAGGAACTCCGAATAATGAAAAGTTATACGAGTAACAGAACTCAGCAAGCCAAAATTAATCACCATACTAACAAGCCACTGCCGATTACACATGGAGTTCCACAAGGAAGCATACTAGGGCCCGTTTTATTCACTATTTACATAAATGATCTATGCAACATGAAAATAGACAGAGACATTGTTAGTTATGCAGACTGTATCATACGTATCCAGATATCCAGGATTTTTCAAGGAAATTCATATTTACGTAAAACTGCAAGAACACTCAAACCCCGAAACCGCTTGATACCGTGTCGCCGACACAATTAAAAATCTTTACATCACAATTACTCTATCAAATGATATGCTATATGTGATTAATCAAGATAATTACATAGCGATATAGCAGCAGAACCTGAAACACATCTGAAAATAACCATCCACCACCTCACTCGGAGCCACCAATCCACGAAATGACCATCGCTAAGGAACCGACTCAGTATTTACGTTGATCCCCCTCCACTACTAACCAGAGGGAATTCCATGATGGCCGCCGTCTTCAACCAATCACAGCACAGCATATTCCATTGAGATTTTAATCAAACAATGATTACAAATTCAAATGTGACTATTTGTGATAACATCAGACTCAATTTACGGGAAAATGATTGAAAATATAACCAGGGAATAAATATCAACATCAAGAAATGATTATATGCTAACATAATAACATGAAAAATCACACCTAAATATATTTGTTACTCTTTGGTAAATATTCAAACCAAAATATTTAAATATTGAAGACAATATTAGTGATTTCTAAACGAAAATCTGAAACAGAAAAATCAGAAAAGGAAACGGTCACATCTGGGACTCGAACCCAGAAAATGTGCGGTGAAAAAATGAAGACAATGTTAGTAGTTCTTATTAGAAGTATGATACAGTTAAAAATGACCGAGGGGAATAGGGTCCCATTAGCTCAGTTGGTAGAGCACTGTCACGGAAAGACAAGGGTCCTAGGTTCGAGTCCCAGATGTGACCGATTCCTTTTCTGATTTTTCTGTTTCAGATTTTCGTTTAGAAATCACTAATATTGTCTTCAATATTTAAATATTACAATTTGAGGTTTTACTCAATAAAGTCATTCCGAAAAATAAATAAAAATATTTAACTTCACTTCTTCTAACTCAGCAAACTTATTTTGTGGCACCATTTTAATTGAAATTAATAAAATACTTCGTTTTTACCACTTTTATTGTTTATTACCAACATGTTTCATGAGCAACGCTCACTTCTTCAGGGTTTTTAATAAAAGTTTTATTTGATTTGTATAGCACCGCTTTTGTGAGATATCACCTCAGGGGCGCTTTACAGTTGATGCAGGTATTACAAAAAGTATGGTGTACATTTTACTTGAAAAGTTGTTATAAAAACATAATATTGTTCATTTAAATATTAGATTTATTTTTTTGGTAATCATAAGTTTTTATAAATAAATATTATTTCACAATGTTCCAAAATAAAACCGGTGACCGATTTTCGAATTTCAAAGATGGAATAATTCCGCCAATTTGTAATCATGCACTTTGTCATTATCTAGGATTTTTTCCTTTGAATCAAGTATAAATATTCCAAAGGCAATATAAGGAACATCATTTCGTTTACTTTCAGACATAAAAAAATGTTTGGGACCAAATTCAGTTTCCTAATAATTAACGGGTTAATTATGTACATAGTACACGTATCATACACAACCGAACTAATAATTACATACATATTGCTTAGTTTTTATAACTACCTTAATTATTTTATTTATTTACTTTATTTTATTTCTTAATATTGATTTTATAAGTCACATATAATTGTAACTCAGCATGGGAAACCACCCAGTGAGGCTCACAGTAACAAAACCAATAAAAAGTGTTACCCGTATCCTGGTCTGCGGCAGGCCTGATGCGGGGGCCTTGTCCAGGAAGGAGGCGAGGTCCTGCTCCACATGCTCAAACACCAGGAACAACACCAGCTGGCGGCCGCGCTCGCAGCGCTGCCCATGGCACACATCCAGCAATCTGCGACCAAACAACAAACAAACAAACTGGTCACTTACAGGTTACCAGGTACTTCTAATACTCGTGAATGCTGGCTACTGCCTCAGTTGAAGGTGTATGTTAATATGTTGGTTGCATCAGATACACACCTGACTACGTTGGGATGCTGGAAGGTCTGCAGCCGCTTGAGCAGGGTGACCTCGCGCAGGGTGGACAGGGGAACCCCGTCCTCGTTGAGGGCCACTCGCACCTTCTTCAGTGCCACCACCTGTCCGGGGTTCATCAGGTCATTAGCCTTGTACACCGTCCCATAGGCACCTGGAACGCACATTACTGATATTTACTTTGTGTACATTATAAATACATATTACGGAGCAATGACGTGGATTGCGACAGTTTTGGCAAGCTGCAACTTCAAGGAGCTGATTATTATCTTTTGTTAAATTATCCAATTACAGTATAAGATTTCTTATTTTAACATTCTTCACATTTGGGAATACAGTACACAGGTTAAAGAGTCAAATCCGGAGACATCACGTTGGATAACAGCAGACTGAAAGAAATCTGCTTCTCCAATCCTCAAGTCCAGTCCTCTTCCAATACTTATTTCCTTCACTTCTTAATAACAGGCTTGTCTCAAAGTCAGGGTTGATCGATAATAGAGATAAAGACGGAATGGTGGGTCATTTTCCCCGCTTTTCACAGCGATTCGTTAAAACGTATCATCCTTCAGTGAAACAATGATTTTATTCAGGAAGCTTTCCGATTCCGTTCTGCCACTTTCGATCAGCCATACTATAATTAGCTTTTTGAGAGGGTCTGTTTTATGCTTCCTGTATTGCTGATTTGTATCCATTATACACCTAGGAGCTAGGAAGATATGATATATGAAGTATGTGTTATCCAAACGATGTATTCACTCTTAGTTTTGATCTCAGTCTTGTTGTGCAGCTGTGATCTACAAAACTGTGAAGCTTGGAGTTCTTTGTATAGTTAATTCATGTTTTATTCCTTGAATAAGGGTGTCGATAAATACATATAAGGTTTTTACCCATCATTTTTACTACAGCTTTTGGCGCCTTAGCTAACGGATCTAGAATGGTTTTGTGTTGGTTGTAAGAAATAGGATGTACCAATAAGCTGTACGCTTTGTACTTTGTAAATAAAGGTTTTTTAATTTGAATTTGAACATCTGCTCTGCCGTGTGGTATCTTGAACAAGTTGTGGTAACGACTACAGCTAAAGTTTTCCGGCACATATCTAATTATAAATTATAAGACTACATCATCATGAAAAATCCCAAACGTCTCAGATTTACAAAAAAATGATTAACCTGTCAATCGACTCAGTTGGTTCTAGTTACGGCAAATTGACTTATTTTGAAAAGGTATTTTTTTGTAAGTCCACATAACATCAGGTTACCAACTAAACACTAACACTAACCAAAAATGAATAGTTTATTTATCATTTTAATATGAATTTTATTTTTCATCCTTTATGGGACTGCACGTCACTGCTACGGATAATACGTGTAGGTACATCACTAATCATCTAATATAATACTATGAATAACATCAGGGTTGGTATCAGCACTCCATTGTGACTAGCTTCGCTTCTTTGGACAACTTCTAATAAGCGACTACCGCGTTCACTTTATTAAGGAGTTCCCTTAATTCAATTGAAACTTCATCATTATATTAAAATTGAAACTAGGCTTGTATTTTTTATTTATTTATAAGGTTTTATTTTTTTTAAACTAACCGCAGAATTTAGCGATGTAAAAGTTTGACACTTCTTGTTTTAAACTTTTGTTAGGGTTTAAAGTTTTGGTTTGTTTGAAACTTTCAGTTTATGATGGAGGTGAGAGGACTTACCGGTTCCAATGACGTTGATTTCCTGGTAATTCTTTGACTTGGAGATGTTTGTGAAGTCGACATCGTTGCGGGCCGAAATGAAGTCTTGTTCGCGAGCAGCACCGGAGCAACCCTCGGACATTTTATCCAAAACTATTAATCACTTTATTATTAATCTTTTGAATTATCAATTTGTAACTACGCGTTGTAAACTGTTGAAGTTTTCTGACACAAAGGACAAAAATATAGAATATTATTATACCGTATAATATAATATATATCCTCTGAAATTTTACCACTTACCACGATAAAACAACAAACTTTCAAAGAAACAGCCGGCAGTGCTGCCACAACAGAATATCTCATTCGCGGTAATTCCAGTATTGCCAGCATTGCCAGTATGGACAGAACTTTTCCCTAGATGAGCCCTGATCTTGGCAACATTATTTTTGTAACATTTAGGTTGGTTGTAACGTTCAGGTGGTCAAGGATACAAAAAATTTACTATATAAATTTTTTATTTTGGAGGCGCGTTTGGATAACGCCGTGCTGGGAACCATTTATTGAATAACCAACACCTCTGCCATAGGTCACCAAGTGGTTCGCTACGTTTGGTGATTTAGTCCGGGTTCATCGGGTGAGATGTATTCAGGATGTGCCTGCCCACCAGCTGCGTGGCTGCCAGATCTGGAGGGGCTGGTTAGGAGAACCCATTGACCTCTCCAACTGGTTACTCTACCTATCGCCTTACGCCCAAGTGGAAGGAATATATTCATACTTCCGTCACTCCTGGCCCACTGATCCCTAGATTCCTACCCACCCCTCATACCTTTTCCTTTTAAGAACTTCCTCTCCTTCCTTTCTTTAAGTAAAAACCCTCCACACAGCATCCCCAAATATGACAAAGTATAGTTAATAATTTCCCTCGGGGCCTCCTGTGTGGGGTTAATGTAAAAAAAATCTCTAAATAATATTAAACTAACTAACCGTTCACTCCGTTTCCCCGCAGGGGTAGGCAGAGAGGAGGTACCGTCAAACAACTCGGTCTTGGCACACACTCATTGCCTCATTCACATTCACACATCGTTTCATACATACTCTTCTATTATTCTGACTCTTAACATAGTTCGACTCAAGTATCTGATTCACTTGATCTACCTACCATTCACATTTGTGTCATGAATAATATTGATAGCGTAATCGCAAGTACTGAACAAAGTGCAAAGATTGGCTTGTTTGAATTATTAGTTCTAAATGTTGGAAATTATATTTTTGAATTGTTGCGTAATGTAATATCAACAGTAAAGGAGGATAAAATAACAACTGTAAAATCGTACAATTTAAAGTGTTTAAAATTGGAAAGAGCCCAGGAAGTCATATTAATTTTTACAGCGCTCTTGAAGTGATTTTTTTAACGAAAATGGTTATTTAAATCCAGTAACGAAGTAGACAAGAAAGAAAGCATTGGCAACTCATATCTCATCAAGTACGAGCAGACGTACCTTTCATCGAACAGTGTGATTTCATGTGATGATTCAAACAAAGTCGTGATTGTTAGCTAGTTAATTAGATCGTAATATATTCGTTTAAAAATAAATTAATTATCATCAGCAACGTATTTCATATTTTTATGCAATTTTCCCTAATATAGGGATTTTTTCATATGACAGCACCAAAATTTTGTATGAACACCTGTTCACCATCTGCTTCGTAGTTTTTGTACTATAATAACACCGCCATCTTTATTTTAACCTCATGAATGGCACTGGTGATGCTTAAGATCGCACAGATGTCGGTAGTGTATAATATTTAATTAGTTGTAATGTAGCAAAAAAGTAAACGTTCTCAAACGTTGAATATATTATTATTTATTTATTATGCGAGACAACCTCCATCAACTTGTAAAATATTATTTTAATAATGGAAGTAGTGAGAAGTTTGGTACGAAAGGCTCCGACAACGCTACTAAGAAATTACACAGATGTCGGTAGTGTGTATTATTTAATTATTAAAAATAGTAAACGTAAAATAAAGTATAATGTATTATTTTGTTATTGATTTCTCCATAAAATGGGCATTCCTGTAAAATCATTCAAGATCTAGAAGTGGGAGGCTTTTGTTTTGCAGTGATGTTGAAAGGCATCGGATGTTGGTTGGCAATAAAGTTCCATCAAATACTACAATATTATAAAACATAAGAAGCAATGCAGCTTTTAGATGGAAATCGTAAATAATAAATAAATAAAAAACAAAAAAATAATTCCAGGCGGGCTTGTCCGGGATTTGAACCCGGGACCTCTCGCACCCGAAGCGAGAATCATACCCCTAGACCAACAAGCCATATGCCAAGGTTGACAACTTTTTACAATAAATACCTAAACAAATTTTTGGAAAAGAATAATAATAAATAACATACAATTATTTAGGTATAAATTATTAATAAATAATAATCCTAAAAAAATGATGAGTCGAGCGACCGTTCGACGTGATCGGACGTGGTAGAAAAATTATAAAATTTCGTATTTAATAATTATTTTGTTTTCATAAAGATTTATAAATTGCGTTATCTCGTGGGATGTATCTTTTAAATTTTAAAGTAGTGATAACTAATACAATAATATTTTTTTAAATTTACACAATCTTTAATTATATTATCTTACATTTATAGGTTGGTATATAGTTTGGTTAATAGGCATTTATTTTTACTCGTTATATTTTCAATTTGTAGATATTTCAGGCGAGTAATTATTGCTTATAATAATTTGGTAGTAGACAAGTTTAAAAAGGTACTGTGTATTTTCTAATAAGGAATACAGAGTGATCACGACGAGCGGATATTTAACTGCCATCGGTCAACGAAATTAAAGTACTAAAGTAGAAGAAAACTTTTATATAGGTTAAAAATATGTCTATAGGACAAAGTTAGAATTTTCTTAAAATAAATAATTACTTTAATGGCAAGATATCACAGAACTAATGTAAAATAATTATACATTTTAAAGATCGGATTGTCGGCACTTTTTTTTGTTTTGAATTCTCATTGCGTATTTCTAGAAAACAAGATATTATTTATTTTAACGGCAATACAGGTGACTCATTTTACGGGGCGTGGCTATCAAGTAGAATGGTTGTACTCACGGAGGAAAGAAGAGAGTCTCTCTTCCTTCCTCCGTGGTTGTACTGCTAGAGCATCCAACAACCATTTAACTATCTAACCACCAACAAAGTTGAATCGTCTGTAGCGTGGTTGGGCGGTTGAATCAACTATTTAGGCGTCTGCCATACCTACCGAAATTTTGGTAGACCTAAAGATTTCGGAAAAAATCTACCGATATTCGCGGAAAATCTACCGAAATATGTGAAAATCAACCGAAATTTTCCGAAAATCTACCGAAATTTTTGAAAATCTACCGAATTCTTGAAAATCCTCCGAAATTTTTGAAAACTGAATCGAAGTCAGCGAAAAGATTCTGTTTTTTTTTTTTTTTGAAAATCATAAAGTGGGGAATTATGTCTTTCGAAATTCCCTAGCCACCCCCCAATAGATTTTTAAATATTGTGGGGAATAATTTTTTCCCGGTATTCTCTAGCCACTCCCTCCCGACGGATTTTAAAAAGTATTGTGGAGAATCATACGTCGGCATTCTATTTGGAAAATTTGTGGGGAATTATTTTTTTCAGAAATTCTGCGACGAAGTGATGGCATCACTTTGTCGTAGGTTGTGCGTAGTTGTTTGTAAGCGCATATTTAATGAATAAAAATAAATAAAATGACTAGTACTACTGGACTACTATAGCGAATACAATATACTGTATATATGTTCTATTATAAACCATCGCGTCGTCTGTTTGTCTGTACGCAACACTCAACGCTAGACATTCTTCGACATTTGAACCTATTAATAAACCACTCAGGTTGAACCTGGTTGAACCATAAATCAACTGGTTGAACCAATGGAATTGAGTTGGAATGGAATGGGGTTACAAGTAAAAATTATGTCGGGCGTTCCAGTGACAGCAAAGTCACCGGGACAGGAAAATCGAATATCGACCATCTCTATCTCTAAATTGTATTTCTGCGGACACCATGGACACCATTGTTTACTTGTCAGCAGCCATTGTCAGCTGTGCCAATATTATTATATTCCTCCTTCAACAATTATTTTAGTTATGAATATAATATTATCCTTCTTCAATATTTGACATAATCAAATTTTGATCCTGCGAGGGTGACAGTGTCATAAAGAGATGTATCACAAATAACAAACTGTCCATCGTCTCTTCTGCTTCTGCCTCCTTCGGCAATCTTCAAGGTAGGTCTTCGTATGGGTCATTGTTTTTATTATCAATTATTATTATTAATTTTTATCAATTCAGTTAATTATTTCTTAATAACTAATATGCCCTGAATTACCACAATTATGGCTGTAAATATTTAATTTCAAGTCTCCTATATTATAATTAATTCACATTATAAGACATATTTGACATCTGTCAAAAAGCTAGGTTATGAAAATGTCTTTGTGCTAAGGCTGTATTTTTCTTGCCCACTGTATTATTATTTTTTTCTGTACCGTAAATAATTTCCGAAGTCGAGTGAACATTCGTTTCTAAATGAATCATTTGCTGTTGTCAATATTTGATTTGAAAGCTATTTACTTATTCCCAATGCAATGTTGATACAACCGATTGGCAGTAGCAGTGACGATCGACTTGATGCCTGGTTTATGCAGGCATCTTTATCACTTTCACTATAATCGATGAATTCTCCATTCAATTGAAACACCCATTGTGATATTGTTGAATTCTTTACGAATGGTACGGTGAACTTGTGACCCCTGAAAATAAGTTGATTTTCTGGATTTTCTAAATATATTATATCCTTTGTTTCTTCTACATGGAGCGATGTTAATTTGTTATTTATCACAAAATGTTCATCTTAATTATTTAAAAAAGTCAATATAGGCTTGGTTGTGTCCACGGTGTTGGTAAGGCTAAGGTGTTTAATCTACGATATTGCACTAATATGTTAATCTTAATTCTTAAATTTATAACTTTAAATCTGCAGTTTGTAATGTTTAAACTATGTTCCAAATTCGTCATTCAGAAGCAGTGACATCTCTCGGTTCAAATGGCCAACATTCTATATGTGGCTGATAAACAAAAATATGTGATGGAGTTTGACCGTTGTGTGTTGTTGTCTGAATAAGCGATATAGTCATATAGAAAGGTGTTGTTGTTGTGTTGTTGTTGAAGGATGGAGCAGCAGAGAGATTACTATCGCGAGGTGGCTGAGTCTCTGCTGGCGAGCAACTCCTCCTATTCCCGCCACATGCTCAGTAAGTATCACCTCATCACTTACATGCGTACACACATACTACGCACATAATGTGATGTGTAGTGAATTATCGTATTTATTTAAATTGTTATATTGTATGAAACTGTTTTTCAATAAATGCCGCTTTTGAGATTTTGTGTTGCAATGTTTTGATGATTTTTAGTGGCACACTTCAGTAGCCCACTTCTAGAAGTGACACCCATCATCAAAAAGTCTTTCAAAAGACCACAATGTTATTGATTCATGATTTTAGTTGATTTACGTAATGCATATAATATATATGTACCTAATGATAATATAACACTTGTATAGTACAGTTTTGTGCCATTTCATTTGAAGTGCGTTGAGAGAGGGTAAATAAAATTAATTTATCTTGTTTACCTAATTTTTATGTAGTTTTATCGTCATTTTTAAATAAACAGAGAAACAGCAACAAATTGGTGTTCTGAATAAATGATAAATTTAGAAGTTAGCGCATTTAATACATTATTCACCGTACGATGACAGCGAGAATGACATAGGAGTTCCATATCTCAGTTTGATTAAATTATACAAGTGTAGCTAATGAACACAGTGAAACCTTTGTCTATCGTTATCTTATGTACTTGAAGAAATAAATGACAAATGCGGGAAAACAATTGTTCGAGGGATGATCGGTTGAGATTTGATGTATTGTAACTATTTAGTAATAAATATATATATTGTCAGCAGGCCAGTCTCGGGCTAATTTGCTGGAGGATGCGGCGGGTGGGTATCGCAGGGACGGCCGCATGTCCTCCGTGCGTCGCTTCTTCTGCCTCTTCTGCACCTTCGACCTCCTCTTCACTGCTCTCCTCTGGCTCATCTCCGTCATGGTGAGCCCCGACTGCTTCCCTCTAGCACATTATGATGATCAGTCGGCACTCACTAGCACGACCGCCAATTACATTTGATAGTTTATCGAGCCGGTTCGTTCCGTAGATAAAGTTGTCTACAAATCGATAAACAATAAAAATCAAATTTATTGACTGCTTTTTAATGAAATGAGACTGATTTAAACCAGGGGAAATGGAGTTTCATATTTTACTACCAGGATATTGAAAAGTAATCGCCTTTCCTAAACAATTAACACTTACATAAAACCCTACCCAAAACATGAAGCTGTACCATAGAAGTCACTGAAAACCCTCAATCCAAAACCTATTTCCCCTCAGCAGTCTAAGCACAGCATCTTAATTAATGTACTATCAATCGGGTTCTTATTATACAAGTTCAATTTTAATCTAGTATGTAGTACAGCAATTGTGCGTGGTCTCAGAACAATAACAAATGAAATAATAATATCAGTGCTAATATTTTAATAATACACCGAAGTGACCGTGTTTTCATTATCTACCCACTAACAATATTAACAAAATGTCAATCGAGCAGCTGAACGAAAAATTTACTATTACAATGAGCGATTTCGAAAAGAGACTGAACACGGCATTAAATAAACCCGGCAACTCGCAAACTGACTTTAAAAAGATCCATGATGATTTTGCGGCCTTCAAGGTTAAGATTACTGCTGATTTGTGCGCCCTTCAGGAGGATGTGACCAGACTGGAGCTTCGTGTGGATGCAATTGACGCAGCTTCCAGGAACCATGTTCTTCTCCTGCACGGTGTTAAAGAATCACCATCTGAAGACACCCGCTCCCTGATGAGCAATGTGTTGACCGGTCTAGGATGCCCCGACGACGCCATCAAGGGCATCGAGTGCGCCAAGAGACTGGGTCGTGCCTTGCCCAATAAGAGCAGGCCCATCCTGCTTCAGTTCCTGCGCCAGTCCGATCGTCGATCCGTGTGGGAAAGAAAAAAGGGTCTGAAAAACTCTGCTCTCCTCTTAACAGAGTCGCTCACTCCCATACGGCAGAAGTTATTCTCCAAGGTCCGTTCGGTCTTTACACCATTCAAATGCTGGACCAGTGATGGAACCATCGTCATTCTCCTTCCGGATGGCGGCAAGCGCGCCATCAACTCCCAAAAGCAGCTGGATATCGTGACCGCCCTCTTGACGAGGGCCAAGGCTCTTAACCCAGCAGCTCCTCCAGTTAACAAGTCCACCGGCGCCGTGCCCGATTCCGATTCCATTGCTGGTTCTGTTAATGATGACTCCAGACCGATCGGTCTGCGTTCCAGAACCAATAAACATAAATAATAATCTCTTCAAACTTAGCATAAATACCTTGTGGCATCATTATCGGTATTTTTAAAAGTAGGTTACTAAAAATAATAATAAAAAGTGATTTGTTTTTGATAATATAAATAATAATCTCTAAAACTACGTTATTAAAAACATATTTTGCTCGAATGGTGAATAGTTTGAATTATCAACAAGTACGTAGGTACATATATAATATACTTAACTTACATTATCGCATTATAACTTATCCTACATATTATAACTTTATTATTAATCTGCCCACAAACCATAATAACAAACATCTTATGAATACCTATGTAGTACCCGCTCGCCATACAATTAAGTAATTATTATTATTCAATTCAGCCTGCTAAAATATTATACACATTTAGAAACGCCCGTATTATAATACTCGTGCAGGCAAATTATCGCAATACCGCGCATCTTACAGTTGTCGATACCTACTTACAATTAGGCTACTGGCAGCGTGTGTACTTCACGACATTTATTTACAATTTCGACGATATTGTGTGCCTTTATCTCATTGTATACCTATATCTCATGTACCTATGCTCAAAATGCAGTGATACTATTATTACTGTTTATTATTCATGTTTATCTTATGTTTTCCATGTATATCATGTTATTAATACTATAACATTGTATATCTCTCATGTACATATCTATCTACAATGCTACTAAAAGATATTGTCTATATTTCAAGAATGCCTACTAACAATAATCCTGATACTATTGATACGGTCTCTACATTATTTTATTCGTATATTTACAAGCTATAATCAAGCTGTTCATATTATTTCCTGTATTTATAAACATATTTTAAGATCATTCACACGATCTGCATTTTTCTTTTAATTTTAACTTACCGTTGTATATCATGTTAATAATACTATAACGTTGTATATCTTTCATGTACATATCTATCTATAATGCTACTAATAGACATTGTCTATATTTCAAGAATGCCTACTAACAATAATCCTGATACCGTCGATACGGTCTCTACTTTATTTTATTCGTATACTTACAAGCTATAAGCAAGCTGTTCATATTATTTCCTCTATTTATAACCATATTTTAAGATCATTCGCACGATCTGCATTTTTCTTTTAATTTTAACTTACCATTGAATAATGTTATTATTTTTATTTTTATTTTTATCTCTATTTTTATTTTTTTTAAACTTCCGATTTAGTTGTCCGGGTTAAGTCTTCCCCAAAGGAAAAACTTAACCCTTCCACTCACTTTTCCACAAATGATCAGCCAGTCAATCAACACTATGTAAGTGCATTATATAAGTAAAATAAATACAAAACAATACAAGAACAACAACACGTCAAATCACCAGATATCAAATGGGAAAAAAAAATTCACCGTCTCCAGATATTTTCATATCAGAGGGTTCGGCTCGGTAGAACTTCTAACAGGGCCTATAAATCCTACTGATCCCTCAACATAAATATTTAAAAAATCTTTTGTTATCCTACATGTATTCAAAATGACCGACTTTTGCATCTTTATATATAAATTTTTTGATAGATCTAATACGCCTAAATTTTTAATTAGAGAGCTAGGTATAATGCCAGTAGCCGAAATAACGAATGGTAATATTTTTATAGTCTGAGAATGCCAAATTCTTTTTATTTCATTTCCTAAATCTGTGTATTTTCTTATTTTTTCACTAACAGATTTTTGAATATTACAGGAATTTGGAATAGCAACATCAATGATATAAGTTATTTTTTTAATTTTGTCATGTAAAACTATATCGGGTCTATTATGACTAATCGCTCGGTCTGTTAGTATAGTTTTATCATAATATATTTTATAAAATTCGTTTTCTAAAAATGAATTTGGTTCGTATTCATAATATGGTACTACATTACGGCAGTCAATCAAGTTATGTTTAATTACCAAATTTTGGTGAATTATTTTTAAAACTTGATTGTGCCTAAATGTATACTCGGACGGTGCTAATATAGAACATCCCGATATAATATGTTCTATAGTTTCCGGAAAAGCCAAACATTTTCTACACAAATCATCAATTTGATTTGTATCTTTGATTATATGCTTTCTATAATTTTTAGTATTAATGACTCTATCCTGAATTGCAAGCATAAATCCTTCTATTTCTGCGCTCAACTCTCCAATACTCAACCATTTGTTTGACTTAATTTTGTCAACATACGTTTGGTTGAGATAATTGAAGTGTTTTGCGTGTAAAATTTTATTTGACCAGGAATCTAATAATTCCTGGTTGGGATTTATAAAAATGTTGGCATTCTCATCGTATAAATTTAAAGGTGTAATATTTCTATCTGCCTTGCAAATTATTTTGTGCATTTCTGAGCTATGAGCTTTCCTATGGAAAAAAGTTCTTAGCATTTCTACCTGATTATGTTTCAAAGAAGTTATTTTGACTATACCTCTACCTCCTAAATTTCTAGGTAAATTAACTCGTTCTATAGCTGAATTTGGATGATGGCAATTAAACTTTGTTAGCGTAGTTCTAATTAATCTTTCTAAGTTATCTAAATCTGTATTAGACCATTTAATTATGCCAAATGAGTACGTTAATAGAGGTATTGCCCAAGTATTTATTGCTTTTACTAAATTTTTAGCAGATAGATTGCATTTTAAAATTTTCCTTATCCTAGTTTGAAATTTAATCCTAATATCATTTTTAATACTACTATGGTCTAATCTATTTGATTGTGGGTATCCTAAATACTTATAAACCTCATCCCTTTTCATACTAGTAATTTGGAAATTTCTAAATATACTCTCGTCCCCATCTACAATTTTGCCTTTTTCTATATGGATCGTTCTATTATTATTTTTATTTTTATTCTTATTTTTATTTCCTATTTCGTTTATACCTAGTTATCTTATAAATTTTGCTAAAATAGTCTGTTCTGTTTTCAATATTAATTTTTGTATATTTACAATAAGGAATGTATATACTACCCAATATAGAAGATACACTCCTACATTCTCCTTACCCATCTTTATCTCGCTATCCCCCCTCCTCCTGTACTTGATGCTCACTTTTGTACATTATTCTATCAATTTAATATCGTACATGTCATTCATAATACACTACTCTTCAGTTATACTCATATATTATAACCAAATTATACCCAACTATTACTCAACTAAATTAAAATGTTAAATATTATATACCAGAACTGTAGAGGACTACGTACTAAAACTGAGATTTTTCACAATAATATTCTTTTGAATGACGATTGCTTCATTTTCGGTATATCTGAGTCTTGGCTTATTGATTCTATTTTAGATCCGGAACTGGCACCAACTGAATTTTACAGTATTTTTAGACGGGATAGGACAAATAACATTACAATTAATAGCATTAATACCCAATCAGATTCTCGTCGAGGCGGTGGAGTCATGATCATAACTCATAACAATCTTAACGCATACCCTCGCGAAGACTTGGTCTGTAATGCTGAATGCATTTGGGTAACTATTCCCCCGTCTAACTATACTTCAAAACGTACCATTCATGTTTCTTGTCTATACTTACCACAGGGACATGGATATGAAAATGCTCTCAGTTCATTCCTTTGTTTGCTTGCTAACGTCAAAGATCAAAACCCAGATGATATTATTTTCGTAATTGGAGACTTTAATATGCCCACCATAACATGGAAACCACAAGATAAAAATTCACACTTAACACCTGAAAATTTAAATTCAATTACTTCCTTACTTACTGACACAATCCATTACTCTGAACTGAACCAATACAATTCCATCAAAAATGCCAATAAACGTATACTAGATTTAGTTATCTGTAATGAGGAATGCCTTGTATCTCAAGCATACAACCCTCTTGTCAAAGAGGATTTACACCATCCATCGCTCAAAATCATACTACAATTAGACACACTTCCAACTATCAATGCTCCACCAAAAGAAATTTGTCGGTATGATAAAGCTGATTATGATTTAATAAACCAACACCTGTCTAAAACAGACTGGTCTTTTACTCACGATAATGCTGACGTTGACGAAGCAATTTATACTTTTTATGACATTTTAAATAACACCATTAACCAGTTTGTCCCCAAACGTTTCATCAAAAAGAAAAAATTTCCCAACTGGTACTCACCTCTCCTAATCAAAATCATAAATGAGAAACAAAGACTACACAAAAAATGGAAATCAAATAATAATCCAGTTGATTACATAGAGTTCTCTATCAAATGAATACAACAAAAACACTTACAGAAACATTGTTACACCCAATATATAAATTCAGTTGAGTCTAGTATTCCAACTAACAATAAAAGTCTCTGGAATTACGCTAAGAACAAAAATAGGACAAATGGCATACCACAAATCATGAACCTAAAAGACGAGTCAGGCACCGGTGCTCATCAAGTGTGCCAACTGTTCTGTAAACACTTCCAATCTACTTACGTAAGCGATGAGGGCACGGATGATCCCAGTAATATAGATAATTCTACCTGCGTTAATAATGATAACCCGATCGGGGACGTACAAATAAGCAACTCATTGGTCAATAAATACTTGAATGAATTGGATGTTACAAAGGGTGCGGGTAGTGATGGTATCTCGCCATTTTTTATCTCAAAATGTGCCAAAAATCTTGCATTTCCTTTAACTAACTTATTTAACATGTCTTTAAAAAAAGGAATATTTCCTACAAAATTCAAAGAAGCCATTATAATCCCCATCCATAAAACTGGTTCAAAAAGTAACATTGCAAACTATCGCCCAATCTCAATACTCACAGTATTTAGTAAACTCTTTGAGCGTATTGTGTACGATCAAATTTATATAACTATTGTCCGCAGCATACAAAATCAACAACATGGTTTTTTACAAAAAAGGTCAGTAATAACAAACTTAGTCAACTTTACCGAATACTTAACAAGCAATATGGATAATGGACACCAAGTAGATGTTATCTACACAGATTACTCGAAAGCTTTCGATAAAGTTAACCACTCTATCCTCATTAAAAAATTACACCAATTAGGAATCCATGGCGACTTACTTAGATGGCTAACTTCATATCTGCAGAAAAGACTACAGTGCGTATCAGTTGAGGGAACTAAGTCTAGTTTCTTAACTGTGCCCTCTGGTGTACCGCAGGGTTCCCATCTGGGACCATTACTGTTTAATGTATATATATTTGATATTTATAAATGTTTTTTACATGCTAACTACCTTGCATATGCAGATGACAAAAAAATATACTTAGTAATCAAATCTATCAATGACTGCATAAAACTTCAAGAAGACCTAAATCGTCTTTTTGCATTCTGTAAATTAAACAAATTAATCATAAACATTTCTAAGTGCAACAAATTATCTTTTACGCGCAACAAAAATAAAATTTATTTTAATTATAACTTTCATGATACACATATCAATGAAATAGAATCAATCCGTGACCTTGGGGTAGTACTGGATGTAAAACTAAATTTTATCAAACACATTAACGAAGTAATCAACAAAGCCAATAAAATGTTGGGATTTATAATTCGTATATCTAAACCTTTTCGCAATATTAAAACCATGTATTCCCTTTACACCACGTATATCCGCCCCCACTTAGAATACTGCACACTAATTTGGGCACCGTTCTACCAATGCCATATTGACAGAATCGAAAGTGTGCAAAACAAATTTTTTAAACACATAAATTATAAATTTAAATTACTCTTTGCAAATAACACCGAATCCTTAAAATTTCACAACTTTACTCCACTTCAAACACGTAGATTAATATCTGATCAAATATTTTTATACAAAATTCTGAATAACGGCCTGGACTCTCCTGAACTCGTAAATTATTTAAGAATTCACATACCTACAAGGCCAACCAGACAAAACCATTTTTTTCATTTGCCCGCGTGCAGAACCAACCTTAGAAAAAATTCTCCAATCCCCCGTATATGCGCGCAATATAACACGCAATTTAATAATATCGATATTCTTAATAATACTCTTGTGAAATACCGAAACGAAGTCAAGCGCACGACCACAAATATTAATTAAATTAATGCACAGTTATAGAAAAGGTACAACATGAGCGTCTCCTGTCCCCATCCCATCTTCCTCTGCCTCTTGCCCTTTCCTATTCCTTCTTCCTTCTAATATATTTAAATGATTTTTATTTTTTTTGTTAATTTCATTTTCATTTTCAGTTAATGGTTATAACCAATTAAAATCTTGTATTATATCACATTAACCAACATTAGCATAAGAAACTATTTTGGCTTACCTCATATGTAACCTCTTGTATAACTAATCCTGTAAAAAAATGCTGTTTGTTTCTTACAATAAATAAATAAATAAATCTTCCAGTGAGAAGGTCTAAGATAAGAAAAACATTCTACACCACTTGTTCTAATGAATGTCCGTTCCATTAATTTCCCAGTGGGATTGATGGTGTCCACGTCTGACGCCTGAGGACCTACAATGACTCGCAGACCTCCCCAGACAGATATCCCCTTCTGACTCCATCATAGGAAACAAAGAATATAATGATAAAATATTATTCAATAGTGTTGAGTCATTTGTTTTTGTAAAATGCAGTCTTGTAATTTATGAATACTCTTTAAACAATGTAAATTCGTCAGCAGTCGCTCTCGTCAACAGGGAGGGACTTGGGTGTTATATTTGAGGAAAAGTTTATTTTTATTCTGCATGTAAATGAAATAACAAACAAAGGTTTTAAAATTGCTTGGTTTTATATGCAGAACTGCTTGTGACTTCAAGTTTCTAAAATGTTTGAAATACTGTGCACTTCTTTAGTAAGAAGTCAGGTAGGTAGAGTATAATTCGCCTCTAGAGTATAGTCCTCATTATATTAAGTACATTTAACTTTATACTGAATATTCCAATGCAAAGTATTGTGGAAATAGTGGAAGTCAGGCATGGAACTGGCAGAGAAAGGATGAAAGTAGAATGAATGCTGTTGAAATGAAATCCCTGAGGCGTATGTGTGGTAAAACCATGTATGATCGTGTGAGAAATGTGGAGATCCGCTTATGATGCGAATGTGAATGGTAGCAGAAGTCGGGGACGCCCGAGGAAGACATGGCAAGATCAAGTGAATCAGATACTCGAGTCGGGCCATGTCAAGAGTCAGAATAATAGAAGAGTATGTATGAGTCGATGTATGAATGTGAATGAGGCAAGGAGTGTTAGCCAAGACCGAGTTGTTTGGCGGTCTGTCCTCTCTGCCTACCCCTGCAGATAAACGGCGGGATGATTATTTAGTTAGTTAAGTATTAACTATAAACTACTAAATTTGATCACGCTGACGGCTAGGCGGATTATCTCTGACCTTGTTCTATTAAATAAAATTATTAACGATGATATTGACAGCCCTGAAATACTAACCTACCAGAAATACGAGACGAAATCCTACCTTTTTCTGCGACAATTTTAACACAGATTATCAGGATCTCACTCCTGTAAATCAACTGCATAGTTTTGGCAATAGCTTTTGGAATTTTGTAGACTTGTTTAAAAATTCTGTATTAGTGATGAAACGAAATCTTCATAATTACTTTTAATTTAATTTGTTAATCTTACTAATTTCTCAATTTTAATAAGTGAGTTTTTCATATTTTTTCACTTAACTCATGCGTCATGTTTTGTAACTTTGCTTATTTTATAAATCAGTTCTATGCACTTGCTTTTCCATTGTTACTAGGTACAACAAATAATTAACAAACTCACGGGTGCTGGTTGTGGTCTCTCTATAATAAATAATATGTAGTTGTAAATAATGTTTAGCTGACTGGCGAGTCCATCTACGACCTGTGGAGCCACGACGTATTGGGCTACAAGGTGGGCACGTCGCTGCTGGACGTGGTGGGGGTGGCGGGCCTGCGCTTCTCCCTGCTGCTGCTGGCGTACGCCGCCTGCCACGTGGACCACTGGGCTGTAGTGGCGGTAATTACTCTTACTCTCTCTGGTGTCACTAATGCCTCTCAATATCTTGTTATCCAACCATCTGTTCCTATCAACTGTTAACTGTTGTTACGGCAAAAAGTCCACACTCATACGCGGCTGTATCAACAGTTGATACGGAAACTTTGAATGCCGATATTCCAGCGGTCTTTCGACATAAATTTATTTCCCGCTAGCTTGAACATTCGTAGAACTATCACGATGCTGACATCTACAAGAATTTCTCGAAAATAAAATTGTATTTCATTAAAAAACATCGATAATCAAGTGAGCCTCTTTGCGCCTTCGAGTGCTATAGTTTACAATTTTGTCAACGGATGGCGTTAGTCCAATTTTGTTATTATATTATGTGACATAAAATTTAAGTGTTCAGTTTTAGAAAAAGTTTTCATAACTAAAAATGATAAGTGCTCATGGTGTCCCACTTGTGTCTATCAACGCAGTGGCCTAAGTACACACACGCCGAATGAATGGGAACGGGACCACATTCAAAAGATACGGTACGTCTTTGTATGAAATTTTATGTTTTTGTTTTTATAAACATCTAAGAGTGTTGACACACGAGGATTTGTTATCATATTGTGGAGAATAATCGGTTCTGTCTATATAGTCCAATAAATCATGCCAGAATAATTTAATTTGACATTTAATTGCGTGCATAGATATTTGAAAATATGTACCGCGTACGGGTATAGATAAAACGGAGCAAATTAACGTGGTTAAAAGGTTAATAAAACAGAGTAAGTACTTCTGTGTTACACCACTACTTATTTATATAATTTGCTTTGATTAACCCTTGGAATACCATCCTCCTGTGACCTAATACATACTCCTTGATGCGCCGGCTGACACTATTTTCGTAATAACTTGTTTGTTTTTTGCAAAATTATGTTTTTGTAAATTTTACCATATTACCAGATAATGTGTTTATCTTATCTACTTTCCCCGGGATAGCTACTTATATTCAGAGAATTTTTTTGTCTCAATGTTAAAAAAAAGATACATAAATACATGCATATACACATTCAAATTAATAGACCAGCCAATCAGGGAAAGGGGAATAAACCAAGTTGAACCGAGCAAGGGAGGCGATATGTCCGTCCCCCTTTTTGTGTTTTGTCAATAAATAAATCTGACAGCATACAGGCAACTCGCATTGTGAAATCAGCTTTCACCTTTCGAAAAGAAAATTTGCTTACAAATAAGTAATCCTTTTTATAATGGCACGCAAATTGTTGGCTTCTATTATACATACGTACCAAATAACACATTGGTTGACTTTTTTTATATTTTTCAGTTAAATGAGTGTTCTTCAAGATAAAAATTAGTCATACTTTGAGGCTTCCTCGTAAATAAATACTAAAAATTAAATATGTCTTTTGAAAATCGGAATTATGACATTTGACATGGAATTTTGCAACATGCTTTTTCCACATCAGATAAAATAAATATATTTGCAGGTAAAGAAACGATAAACTACAATAGTATTAAGATACTGTAGCAAACTAAAATTAAATATAAAATATGGCATACTAAAATATACAAGCAATTTTTAAGGTTCAAAATACCATAAAGTACGGTGAACTAAATCTATACTCAAATTCATATTCAGATGTGGAATGTAAATTGGACTTATTTTTTGAAAGCCCAGGCAATGCTGGGTGCTTCAACTAGTTCTTTAAGTCGCTACAGTGACATAATGCCAAAAACTTTGCAAATGCAATGGTAAAGGTATCAAAAAATAAGTCGAATTTACGGGTCTCTGTATTCAGAGAACGGGTTGCTCTTCCCACGAGCGAATTCGAGTACAGATTTGTAGAACTAACTTTAATATGTGCTCGAGCTGAGACTCCAACACAACGAGATGCTCAGAGTTCTCTGTATCGGGTTCCAGCTTGTACTACAATATTATGTACTAGTTGGCTATTCACTAGTGACAATGTGTATGTACACGTATTGAATATTAGATGTATGTCTGTAATGTTATAGTATATTATATCTGTTGTTTCAGTTGACCACCAGCGGGACATGTACATTCCTGATAGCCAAGGTGTTCATATTTGATGTGAGTATTTCTCTACCGTAGTAATGGACTCTTTACAGTTGTGTAGATGAACATGCTAGCTGTTTGAAGGAAGTTAATTGGTTTGTTTGTTTGTTTGCAGTGGACCAAGTCTCCGCAGCCGGTGTTCCAGGTGCTTCTGGTGTTGCTCTCCTTCTCGCTGTGTTGGGGCGAGGCCTGGTTCCTGGACTGCAAGGTCCTGCCGCAGGAACACCTCTATTCGGGTCCAGGTCAGTCTACGACCTCACCAGTTCACACCCACAACTCTGTTTGTTCTTAAGGCTAGATGAGAGAACTGTACAAACATTTTGGCTATGATTAGAAGGAAGAACTGTATGCGCATTTAAAAGTTTACCATAAACACTTGCGAACAAAATTGAAATAATTCGATTTTATTTTATTTATTGCATCTCACTATGTATACATAAAACACATTTATTTTCACACAAAAATCAACCTCACCAGGACTAAGCCTGTATCAAGGTTAACAATTTACATTTGAGTGAAGCAAACATAAGAGTAATCACAAACATAAAGTAAATCTACATACAAACACAAAATATTTCAAAATTAAAGAAAAAATATGTATTAGATGTGTTACCAGATGGGTAATTTGACAGTATATTGTAACAATATTTGAACTATAACTAATCATTATTCAAAAGAAGAAACAAAGTAGATAATAAAGACAGATAGGGTGACATTCAGCAAATGCGACTTATATATTTATTTATTTATTTTATTTATTTAGTACAGGTGATGATACAATGACACATGTAGATAAAAAATACTTTGACTGCCCAACTAGGAGGAATTCCCGTTTTAGGACAGTATATGAAACAACATTTAGTATTTGAAAAATATTTGTCAATATTTTCGAATTTTCAATATATAAATATCTTTATACATATATAAACTGCAAATGTATCTGTAATCGAATTTGTGTATTGTGAGAATATTTCCCATGCAACCTGAATTCTGAATAATTACAAAATATAGAGGTTCTAGGGGTTGAATTAGGAGAAGCACATTCCCAAGGTAGCATACAGCACAGGAATGGCAGGTCAGATGACTTTGGGTTCAGGTCAGTAGATTCGTGTAGATAAAGTTGGGTATGTGTTTAGGCCCTGGTGCGCCCCCGTTCCTGTTCCCCGTGGTGCCCGGCGGCCTGGGTCCTAGCGACGTGACCAGCATCGGGGACTTCTACAGCCCCACCGAGTCCCCCGAGGGGAGCCCCCGCCTCGACAGAAGGGGGCACAACAAAAAGGTAGGCTTGGCTACTTACTTATTACCCTTATTCACTTGGGAAACATTCCTTGTCCCCTTGAAAACCAGCAAAAGGTTAAATGAATTTCTTTTGTAAGGAATCCTGCATCTTAACACTATATCTCCACAACTTCTTACACTTTTTTTTTGCCTTAAGTGGGGTCCCCCAAGGTTCCCACCTAGGACCAATTCTTTTCCTACTATTTATTAATGACATTTCACTAATTTTCGATAATATTCACTTTCTTCTATTCGCCGACGATCTAAAGATGTTTAAATCGATCGGTAATTCTTCTGATTGTTTAACTCTACAAATGAACTTAAATAAACTTTATGAATGGTGCATCGTAAACAAATTACATCTTAATATCAACAAATGCCAAACGATCAGTTTCCATAGATCTAAAACCCCTTTATTATTCAATTAACAATGCCAATCTAAAAAGAGTTTTTGAATTCAATGACCTTGGAGTTATCTTTGACTCCAAATTACGCTTCTTGAATCACATTAATAGCATTACCAGTAAGGGATTACAAATGCTTGGATTTATTCTCAGAATCGCTAAAGACTTTAATAACATAAAAACTATAAAATTACTATACACGTCTCTGGTTAGAAGTCAGGTTGAATACAATGCAACCATTTGGTGTCCTCATTTCAACTCTCATTGTTTACAAATTGAAAAAATTCAAAATAAATTTTTACGTTTTATTAATTTCAAAATTGGTATTCCTTTTTATTGAAATCAATTATGTCAATTTACGCAGTAAACTTAACTTATCGAAATTATCTGAAAGGCGAAAAATATTTGATCTCCTTTTATTATATAAAATTGTTCATTCAAGGTTAGACTGCCCTGACACTATAAACTTGCTATTTTTACATATACCTTCAAAATATACTAGACGGAATATTTTATTCTACAACAATAACTTCGCTACGAATTCTGTTTTAGAAAGAATACATAGGTTGGGCAATGAACTAAGTGATGTCGCTGACATATTTAATTTAAACTTCAATACAATGTATGAGAAATCATTATATTTTATTTCAATTTTCTATTCTTTGTTTTATACTGTTGTCAAAAATGAAATTTGTAATTTTTATGTACTTAAAAGCCCAATAGGGCGTCAATAAATAAATTAATAAATTAATTAATAATTAATATTCTTCATCAAACGTCAGTAAGAATATATAAATAATTTGCACATGCAACCCTTCGTTCATACTAGTCTTCAGTTCTTAAATTGTTCTGTTCAATTAAACATTGCTTTGAAGCGTCCATTCCTAAGGCTGTTTCTTACCTAAATCTTCATGCAGGGTTCTCGTTGCTCTCATTCAGCTGATATGTTTAAGGCCTCAGCAATCTCATGCACATGCACTCTGCGATCTTCCAAAATATTTTTCATTTTTATCCGGATTGGAAGATACTCTCAGTATCGCCCTGGTGTGAGACCACCATTCAGAATTGAAAGTTGTCTTGTCCGTGTTTGGTGACCAGATCTAAAAAGTATGCCAAACAGCTTTTAGGGCATACTTGGGGTCAAGGTCAGTTCCGTTTGAAATTAGGTGTGAATAAACTTAAACAGACATCATTTGTTCCCAGTTAGTCTTCACGACAGGTTGCTCGATTTTTTTTCTTAATTTTTTTGAGTGAAAGATGGTTTTATGTTCGAACAAAAGCGATGAAACATCTAAATCGAATAACTGTTTTACATATCACAAGTGAGTATTTGTACTATAGTTTCAGCACGGGCAAGTACCCCACTGGGTTACTAGGCCCATGTTATCACATAATGTTTGAAAATACATTATATAATTATCGAAGAAAGCAAACACTTTGTGGCTTGACATTATACAAAATGAAACAAACACTTAGTTTTAAACCACTTTATTTCGAGTTATATTCGTCTATAGACGACAATATAACTCGAAATAAAGTGGTTTAAAACTAAGTGTTTGTTTCATTTTGTATTTTTTTACATTATATAATGTCAATAAAAAAATGTATTTAATCATTATTACTAGATTATGTTTATTTATTCAAAAAACAGTTTTTAGCATAAAAAAAACATACTCTGCACATCTCACTAGGGCATTCCTGTATCAAGATGTGCAGCTTTACAATTACATCATTTAAAAAAATACATATATGTAAACTTAATATAATAATAACATTAAATTTAAACCCAAAAAAGAAAAGTTAATGACACGGTTGTTTCGAGACCGGTAGACAAAAATAAACAAAAATTTAGTAACAAATGTACGAAAAATAAAACAAAAATGTCAACAAAAGAAGCATTGGGCAGTACGTTTATAGTAAGTTGGCAACAATAATATTCTTCTGTTAACTAAAGTACAAGGTACCTGTGCTGGCTTATCATACACAAGCATAGGGTAACCATACTAACAATTACAACATGGATAGTATGAATAATAAATTATAAGAAAAAATAAAATAACTAGGTAAATAATAACCGATAGGTAAGTATTGAAGGCCTCAGCACGGGCAAGCCACCCAGTGAGGCCAACATTACTGGAAAACTTTGAAATGTAAAAAAATATTGTACCAAATAAAAAAAAATAAAAATAATATTAACACATTGTAGTCGGGCGCTTCAAACAATAGACTCTAGCCTATAGCGTGTGTTTTTCGCGATTAGCGCAAAAATATATCGCTTTCTTAAAATTGATACAATTTCTAAACCAAATAATATTTTCGATTGAAATTTTCAAAGAAATCATATATGACATTTGATCATCAAAAATAAATTATAATTGCTTTGATTACATCATAATTTCACCACATTTCAGAGCTGAATATAAAAACCTGATATTAATTCAGTAAATTAAAAATTAAAAATTCTTGAAAAAATCGTTTACGACCAACTTTACCCGACTATCGCTACAGCAATTACACACAACCAACACGGATTCATGAAAAACCGGTCTATTACATCTAACCTGGTCCTATTTGTCAACTATTTGCACAGCAATATGGACGAAAGGGTACAGGTCGATGCTATGTACACCGATTTTTCAAAGGCGTTCGACCGCGTTATTCACTCAATTCTTTTAAATAAACTTACTCGTCTTGGAATACACGGTGACTTATTTAGATGGATTAAGTCATACATTAGTAATCGAAGTCAAGTTATCTCAATAAATGGTGTCTTACCCAAAATAATCAACGCAACCTCGGGCGTTCCTCAGGGTTCCCATCTTGGTCCGCTTTTCTTTAATATATACTTAAACGACATAGGCTCATGTTTCCAACACTCAAAATTTTTAATGTTTGCAGATGATATGAAAATTTATAAAACGGTCATCTCTCTATCGGACTGTAGAGAGCTACAAAGTGACTTAGATAGGCTCTGCAACTATTGCACAGCTAATTATTTGGACCTCAATGTTTCAAAATGCCACACCATGTCCTTCACCAGAAACAAGCATATAATTAACTTTCCCTATTCACTCCGCGATGAACCCGTGATCTCAAAAAGCGAATGTAAGGACCTTGGAGTCTACGTAGATAGTAAACTTATATTTAATACGCACATTTCTTCAATCACTGCTAGATCTTACAAAATGTTAGGTTTCATACTGCGTCTGAGTAAATTATTTAAAAATCCACGTACGCTAGTAATGCTTTATTCCTCACTAGTCAGAAGTACACTGGAATATGCATCGCCTGTCTGGAATCCCAAATACACTTACTATGTCAATAATACAGGGTGTCCGGAAACTCGTAGTACAAGCGGGAAACTGGTGAATCTACATCACATTTGGAGTCGATTTTGTAGTATATTTTTTTTTTATTTGAGCTTTCGTTATCGAGTAAATCGAGTTTGAAGTTGATTTTTTTTTTTTTTTTTTTAATCAAATTCTTATAAATTATTACTGAAGATCAAAGTACCCAACTAATTAAAACTATTTGAAAGTAAAACAAATGAAGAAACTCGGATTTTAAGCATTATTTTGAAATCACCCTTCATTTAACCCGGTGTAATCATAAAATATTTCTGCTCTGCAGGGTTAAAACATCTGTTATTCAACCCTAAACACCAGAAAAAACTTTAACCCTAAAATAGCCGAAAAATATTTTTTTTTGGTTTTTTTTTTTTTTTTTTGAAAATGCTCAAATCAAAAAACTTTATGTTTTTTTGGGTTCCCCATGTGGTGTAGATTCTCCAGTTTCCCGCTTGTACTACGAGTTTCCGGACACCGTGTATAGAGTGCATACAAAATAAATTTATTAAGTACCGGTCAGTGGTTGAGTGGGCATAGCGCTTGGGTCTCACCCGAGCGTCGCGTGTTCGATTCCTCGGCTGGCTAAGTCCTCCATCACAACACAAGCAACATTTTCGGCTTTCTGTGGTGGTAGTAGGAGATTTTCAAACATTGTTGGGTTATTCGTAACCCGGGAATGTTTGTCTTTCTTTTAAAAAAAAAAAAAAAAAAAAAAAAAAAAAAAAACCTAGGTTATAAATACAACAATAATTATATCTGCACTCTCCAATCCCTGAAATCCAGGCGAGCGGTAGCTGACATGACATTTCTCCATAAAATAATACACAACGAAATAGACTGCTCAGAACTTCTATCCCAAATAAATTTTAACACCCCACCTAAAAGAACTCGACACACCAACCTTTTTTACACAACTAGTAATAATACAAACGCTGCAGCCAATTCCCCTATTTCTAGTGTTGCGCACTTGTTGACATCTTTTGGCAGTAATAGTGTGTATTATATACAACTGCGCCTTATTGTCATAATTTTGCTTTCACTATATAATAACTTTTTTTTTTTTTTTTTCCTTAGGTTTGTCAACAGTGATTCATATCAAAGCTCTCGAAATACAATTACATTAATTAAACTTGGTTGATACTATCACTAATTACAGACAAACACAACATTGATGAATAACTTTGATGGATACATAAAATTTCTCGTATACATTATTTCTAAAACTAATTTTTGCGCAACATTCAAAGGATCTAGGGTAGTCTTGTTACAAGAACCCCAACAGACAACATTATATGAAAGCATTGATTGAACAAGAGCATAATATACAGTTTTTAGTGTAACTTTATCCAATATGTTTCTTAGATTTTTGAAAATGTAGGCTAGCCTTCTTATTTTGTTTCTTAACCTTTCCTCATCTGTGGTGTGTATTTACCACACATTGGTTCTAATAACTTTCATAACTCTATAAATATAATTAATTCTGGGTTCAGATTTAAGGTATTCCTCCGTTATACATTTATGCACTGAATTAAAAAATAATATATTACATATTTTTCAAATTCAATTAAAAATCAGAGTTTTTTTGTTAAACATCGGGAACAAATACACCGATACAATCAACCGTGTGATACTAAATACGCGAAGAGTGTGCGAGGAAATGACACGCTATTGATGTCCCGCTTTAATTCGCTATGCGGGAACATGAGACATCCACACTTCTGCAGTTGTATTTTTGATTTAGACCATCGATACCTACGACCGCACAGCTGTGTCTGTGCCAGCCACCAGCCGCGCCGCTAGGCAGTTGGCAGCGAACCGTCGTTAGATGTGGACCTCTCGCACGTTTCTTTCGCATCTGCCGATGGTTTTTTCATGTTTTCAGCAATTAAATTACAATTATTATCACTTCTGATATAAAATATAATAAACATAATCGATTAGCTATGAATATTCATATTTTTCCGATATTAAATCGCTTATTTTGAGATGTGTATTGACTACACAGCACCGTAACGCGTGTATTTTTTTAGCACAGTAAGGGAAAGGTTAATATAGTAATGTGATTGTTCCATTTTATGCCAATATTTTTGATCGATTTCGCTAACATCGTAAGAGCCAAAAGTACTTGAATTTGAGACAATCATCATGTTTTCATTAAATCTTATTTTACTTAACTAAATAATAATAATATTTGGATGATTTATATAATGCCGCTTTTGTGCAAAATCACCTCACGGGCGCTGTGCAAATATATAATACACTTTTACAATGATCTACTAACTATACCTACATATATGGAGATAATAGAATTTTTAATCCTTTTTTGGTAACTGAATTTATGTGTGAAAGGAAGTTAAATTTGAATAAAAAATCACGCAAAGATCATTAATTTCACTGACAGAGGTGAGGGGAACATTATTGATTTTATATTGGTAGTAAAAAGTTTGAGTTATTCTGAAAAATCTTATTATGTGACATTTATAAACATTATGATAAAGTTTGTTAAGTTTGCACCAATCTTGTAATTTGTTTAAATTTATTTGAATGTGAATACAGTCAATTATTGTTTTTATATTTTTAAATCATCGGCGAAAAGCAACACTTCAACATTATTATCGAAAAAAGTGACAATATTGTTTATAAAAAGTAAAAAAAGTATTGGGCCTAAATGCGACCCTTGGGGTACACCGCTAGTAGCCATGAATTTGTGTGATAAGTTACAGTTGTTTTTTACTTGTAGAATTCTATTAGTTAAGTAGCTCTTTATCGTCTATGAAATGTTGACATTTGTTATATATGTATATAATACATATATACATAAATATTATACATAAGTTTTTAATA